>NC_050590.1:6116028-6288528 GCF_013368585.1 Megalops cyprinoides
CACACTGTACGAATGGTCCACCTCGAACGCATTTATGCGCATATTAACTCAAACCCCGCAGACCGCATTAGTGGTCCTCCGACTGCAGGGGGAGCTCTCACCTGCAGGTGCGTGCAAATCCTCCTCAGCACATCATACACACTGTCCCGGGACAGCAAGGACACGAACACGTACTGCAGGAGAGAGGAGGGGGACATGTCAGCGCAGATGCATGCAAGCACACTGCGGCAGAAATGAGCAGGAGAGCACCGCGGTGCACACTCATACACTGTGCACTAATGATGACAACAACAACGACGACAACAACAACAACAATAATAATAAACTTTATTTCTTAATTACTGCGCAGTCTTGAAACATGGTGCTCAATGTGCTTCCCAACGAGTTAAACTCAAATTTCTCACTGCTGTAAAATCACATTCCCGAAAGCACAATACACTACATAGCACTGATAGGGTGATTTAACTACAAAAGTGCAAGTACAGTTAAAAAAAAAAAAACTGTCATTCAGATTTACACTATTTGTTCAATTTTGTAATTCATGCACCTGAACAACATAGCAAACTGACATTTATTGACTATTTTTGAAAACCACCCAATATCCTGCCAGCCCTGATTTGCTCTGTAAGCTATTTTCATTCCAGGCCATACACAGGTGCCAGCCAAAAACCATTACCTTTGTCATCAAACACAATAAAACTCAATGACTAGTGCTTGCACTACGTGACCCACAAACTAAAAATCGGATTTGATTCGAACTGTCTGGCACAAGTTTGTGTTTTAATTGACAAAATAATTTAAAAAAAGGACTTTCTCACTCTCATTCTGGACAAGACTGGATTGGGCACAGCCAATAGTAAATAAGCTTATCAGTGAGGTAGCAGATAAGGAAAGCGGATACTGTAAGTTTGTGAAACAGCCTGCCAATTAACGCCTGGCACTGATCAGGTCCAAACACTGTCGCTGGCTAGTTAAGATCAGATGGTATCATTCTGACTGTTTTTGAACCATAAATACCAGCAATACCCCTCGCCACCCACATAGAGACCACATGCGAACAGCTGCCTAAGGTATACGTTCAATCCTGAAAATGAAAGCGAAAAGGTGGTAGTGGGGAAAAAACGATTGATTTAAAAATACGTTACACACTAAAACATATTCCGACATTAAGAGGCCAGCTGTACTAACAGATCTGGCTTAACCTTCACAAAAGGCAAATGGTAGGGAGCTCATTTTAGGTGTGTGTATGTGTGTTTGGCTGTGGGGATACTGGGGTGGGAACCATACCTTCTGACTGGTATCTGTGGTGATAGCCAGTCCATTGGGCACCAGGCCTGCTGTTTTGTGCTTCTTCACCAGCCGCACAGAGACAACAGGAATAGCCACCTGCAAGAGAAGCAAAGACGGGCAAGGTTAGTCCATGCTCTCGATGACCTTCCGGGCCCGCACAACAGCAGAAACGGGCACGGCCAGGGAGAAAGGGGTTCCGCTTTGGTCAGGGAGATGGAATGACCAGAATATTCTCGGACCATGCGGCTTTATTGTTGTACCATAAGTAGGAAATGCCAACTTCACTTGGACAGAGGGATCAGGGGGTCAAAAAGTGCAAACAAACAAAGAACTTAAAAAAAAAAAAAAAAACGGGGGCAAATAATGATCTACTCCAACTGAACTGCAAACACGGGGACAGCCACAGCAGCAGCTTGGAGCGGGCTCTTATTGCGCTGAGCTGGACTTACTTGATTCAGGTTTCCCAGCAGCCTTCTGGGGCAGCTGCCTCTGACAGCACGGGTACGGCGGGATAGGATAGTTTACATATCTACTCAGCCAACCCACTTCTCCAGCATAGGCTGCGTACCATACATTTTTACAAGCCATCCGTTTTCACAGTCAGACGTTCACTCAGGCGATTCAGGTTAAGGTCCCTGTGTATGATCTGAATCTGGCTACAAGCCCAGTTCCCAGATGCTGTTGACTGCAAGCAGTGGTCCTTATATAGCTCAAATGAAAATTGCAGCTTTGAAGGTAATGTTACAGAATCTGGATTAAATTAAATGAGGGACACTGAGTAGTTGTATAGCTGTAGAAGTAATAACCAAAGAATATGTCAGAACATGAAGTAAAGTAAGATTGTTTCTCGTTCTTTCACGCACACACGCACACACACACACACACACACACACACACACACACACACATCCATGGCGGGGGCTACTGTTATGTTTACGAAATCCGTCATCGGATGTTTAAGGTTGGAGCTTCATACGGAGTTTGCTACCTGTTGAAGGTAGTTTATTGCTCCACTAAACTAATAAAGCCGATCCGATATCCGCGGCAAACCCGTCCGCTTTTGTTTTAACGGCACCGCGAAGGTGCGGGCGCACAGGCAGCCATGATTTAAAAACCGAAGGACGCGGCCGCAGCCATGAGCAAACACATGTGAGTGTTAAAAAAAAAACGAACGGCATCAATGTTAGGCCTGAGAGAGAGTAGTAAATGCAGTGAAATAGGACCCTCTTTGAGGATTTCTGCGCAGGCCGGTGGTCAGCGGAACATTCAGATCCCCCGCCCGGAAGGTAAACGGAGCGGTCAGGGTCAGGTGTCCTCTGCCGGGACCCCCCGCTCCTCTCACACGACAGCTGCAGGGCCCTCACCTTGATGTCCTTGCCAAAGAGGTTGGCGTAGAAGCACAGCCAGTTCCTGGAGATGTAGAGACGTCCCTGCAGGAGGATATCCCTGAGGAGGGCGCAGGAATAGACTAGGGAGGAGAGAGAGACACACACACACAGGGGTTACACCAGGGAGAAAAACTCCACTGTGGGCTACTGCTGAGAATGGAAACGGGGGTCCCTACCACCAAACCACAATACGACTTAGCAAAATCTATACCAGTCACCATATCCATCTGCTAACAGTTGTATATGATACATTTCCTTACATAATTATCATTTAGCAGATGCTCTTACCCAGAGTGACTTTCATATGTTGCAGATTTTACATGTTATCCATTTATACAGCTGGATATTTACTTGAGTACCTTGCCCAAGGGTACAGCAGCAGTATCCTAGCAGGGAATTGAACCAACAACCTTTCGTTTACAAGCACTGCTCTTTACCACTATGCTACACTGCCACCCTTCAGTGAGAAAGTGAGAGCCATCAGGCCAGCTGAAATTACTGAATATGACTAAATATTTTTTTGATAGAACAATTTTCAAAAAATCAAAATTTAAGACCCATGTAATCACAAGTGTTACTTCATTGGTACTGTGTAATTGAGTTGAAACTCTTCTCTACTGCAGATAAAAGTCCGGTCCAGTACAGTCAAAACGTTACATAATGTTTGACAGTGACTTTTATGAGAATACCGATAAATTTTGAAGATGAGTAAAGAGCACTGGCGCGCGCATGTCCAATAGTGCTTTTGGTGTGCCACCTCAACTTTAATCTTGCGTTTCTGGATTCATATTTCCCATGCTGAGCACCCATTAAGCCACCCAGTAACCAAACGGGCACACCTTTTATTAACTACAGGTAAAGACTTAAGTTCTGAGATGCAGCTCAAAAACATAAATCAGCGAGTCAAGAGGCTCAATTCTCAATCCAGACCTGACTTGCGGACACGCTGGCCACACAACGTACGGAGGCAGCAGAGTCTCTCACCTTTCATGAGGATCTCCTCCTTGGGCACCGTCTGGAACAGCTTGTGGTACTGGGAGTTGTACTTGCTGACCGTCTGTCCAGAAGGAGAGGGGAGATACATGAGAGGCACCATGGAGCTTCGCTGCAGTCCAGCCCTGCTTTTTGGAGGGCAGGGGCTCTGCACAAACCCTAGCATGTTGGTCTTCGGGGGAAAAAAAAACCTTCCCTCCTCTGACAGGCGGTACGGTAATCAGAACCCGGCAGGGACCTGGTGCCCCAATGCAGGAAATTCCCGCCTCATTTCACTACACAGGAAAAAGCTTTGCAGCATTTGCATGCGTGAGAGAGAGAGAGAGAGAGAGACAGAGAGACAGAGAGACAGAGAGACAAACACCCTTGCTGTGGTTTGTGCCAGGCTGTCTGAGGAGGACTGTTGGTGTCTAACGTGTGCTCCTCCCTGACCAGACACCTCCACAGACGGGAGCCTTAAGATAATATTCATAATTCATAAGGCATGATCCAATAAGCAGAGCATTCCCTCTTAATGTTTAACCCTGACGTTGTGCAATGGGACTGTTATCGCAGATGTACAGAATGGAGAAACGGTGGACATTACAATGGTAATGACTTTTAAATGAACTTCCGGGATCTTTTCTTTTTTTTTGCAATTGCCTGTCAAGGTTGCCACCGCAATTTATCACACAACTCAAGGTTAGGAAATAAACCTGATCGCTTTCAGGAAACCGTGGAAAATGCATTGGGTCACACTGACACACTAACACCAAAAGTCAGCTGCTCCTCCAGGTTAGACACAGTAATATTTTCCACTGTGCCTTCCTGGTTTATGTTTGACAGCTCGCTGACACTCACTCGCACGTCTTGGTGAAAAATTCTCCTCCATCCCTGCAGTGGTGGCGAATGGGCTGGGTCTGCGCTGATCACGCTATTCTAGGATCATGACTAAACACTCCTCCCTCAGCGGCCGCTGAGTTTCAATATTACTCCCATTGCTTTTGGATCATACGCGTGAAAGAGCTGGGGATTATGCTGATGATTGGGGTGTGTTTTGCGCGTCTGTGTGTGAAATCCCTGTTCCTGGAACGCTAGCCCACAATGATTCAGTGTGTTGTTAAAACAGAAGGAAATAAAGGAGGCATTCTCACCGATCCACGGTAGCACTTCTTCACATCCTCGTAGGAGAGGTCGTCAATAAGTGGGACCCTGTGAAACACATTTGACAGGCGGTTAAAACATGAGGTGCAGCCAAGATGTTTTCAGACAGCTAAGAAACGGCTACCAAGGTCTGCTGTTATAATGGAGCTGAGACCCCCTGAGATAAATAAAAATAGTTATTATTTCATGAAAAAAAAAACATCAACATAATAAGTTTCTTGCCACTTGTTAATGCTTAAATCCTCCTGTGATATTATGATGTCATAATATTCCGCAAATGACACTGAACGTCTGTGAAAATTTGTCTGCTCTTAACTACAGCAGAAGGCACAAGCTGAAGGCCCTGAACACACATAAGCACACGCAAACACATGCACACACACGCACACACAGGCACGCACACAGATGTATGCCCGCACACACAAATTCACACACACACACAATGGAGGCGTGCACCCACACGCAGAAACCGCAGTGGAATGGAATACGAAAAGATTGCCTATTCAAATTCCAAGTGAATATGTCAAACCAGGTGGAAGTGGGGCCAGGTGTCGCCTTTGCATGCACTGCGTTGAGGCCTTTATCTCATAAACGCCTGAGAGACATAGGGCAAGACATGCTGCACTTTAATACAAAGTCAACATCGACACCTCCACTTCACTCACTGAAGCTGACTGCATTCAGGAGTCCCACAAAGACACAGCCTAGCCTGAACCCTGATTTCCAGCATGGGCCAGCTGGACAGAAACTAGCACATGCTGTCTGTCAGTAGAAGTATGTGTTTGCATGGGGGGTGGGGGGGTGGGGGGAGCTGGCTGTCCTGAAAAAAAAAGGGGGGTTTTGTATTTATTCACTGTTGGAAAGAACATTAAACAAGCCTGTCTTCCCTGTCAGTCAGCAGACTGCACAGCTGGATTCTGGGTAAACAGCAGTAAGCAGTGACAGTGAGCCCTGCCCCATGCTCTGTGTGTCCCCTCTGCTCTACCATAGCCCTTCTCCCTCATCCTCTCCATGTTACCAGGGCAGGGGTGACTGCTGCACCAGAAAGACGTGAGGTGAGACAAGGTGTGCGGAGAACGTGTTCCACAAGGTGAGCTGCGGTCTAATGATTCAAATGCAGTGTTCGCCAGTGTTCAAACAAAAACGAGGTGTGTTAAAGACCTTCGCTTCAGCTCATCTGCAGTGACCAGCACTCAAACACAGCCAAAGCATGTTTGTTTAAACAAAACAGAACACAAATTTATGAGTAAACCCACAGCACCCCTGTTGACTTTTACGACTGACTGTGGTGGATTCTCTAAGAAACCTGAGAAATTGTGAGCACTGCGGTTGGACGGCCAGGATATTATGTCACAAATACCTGGAAAGCAGCTTACCAGGAATGAAGTCCATACAATGATGCAAATTCTATTGCTCTTATTCAGAAGGTACGAATACAATGAAAGGACAAATAGCACTGCATTTACCGTGCGGTGAACTTTGACACCTACGACTCAGATGAACCCCTTGCTTTCCCAACCAGAAGGCCACTCAGAAGCCAATATCAAAAGCAGTTTCTTACAGTGACTAGGAAATACTCATCTCCAGTATGCAGTTTTACAATAATAAACTGCTGTTTAGAATCACATTTGGTGGAACAAGACTTATTCTCTTGAATGGAGTGCACTGAATCATATTAGACTAAAGACGTGGCTCTGTAAGAAGGACATATGAGCTCTCATTAAAAAAAAAACAATGAGGGAAAATAAGACTGATTCCTGGTATGAAACTTAAGTTACGATGAGATACTTGAGACACTAAATGTTTTCAGTCTGAGTGAAAGGAGAATCGGAGGGGTTTGATTTAAATGTTGATAATTTTTTAAAGGGATTAATAAAGTGGATTAGAGAAGCTATTCCAGGCTGAATTCTGTTAGCAGAAAATGAGGTCCTGGGTGGAAACTAGTTAAAGGTTAATTTCACACTGACAGTATTTTTCCCCACATTAATCAGCACAATTGTGTGGCAGAGTAGCATAGTGGTAAGGAGCAGGACTCATAACCAAAAGTGCCTGCTGGGGCACTGCTGCTGTACCCTTTGGCAAGGTACTTAACCTAAAATCGCCTCAGTAAATACCCAGCTGTATAAATGGGTAACATGTAAAAAAACTAAAAATTGTAACCTATGTAAGTAGCTTTGGATAACAGTGTCTGCCATATGTCAATAATATAATGCAATGCAATAGTTTCTAGTACTTGCACTGGTAGCAGAGAGACTTAGAGAGTTGAAGATCAGGTTTGACACAATGCTAGACACACTCTACAGACTTCCGCTGGCTACATGGCTATTCTCATCAACTTCTTGTTCTTTTTATAAGTGACCTGACTCTGACCAGTGTGGTGAGAACATATTACCCAAAATAACACTTTCAGGGATTGCGATGACTCATGTGATTGACCTCTGAAGTAATCACCCTGATTGAATTCACATTATTCAATTAATAAGCAAATGCCCGTATCCAGGGTGTTGAAAGGCATAATATGTCATCTTTTAACTGTTATTCACATTAGCGGGATTTGCTCAAGGATATAGCAGTAGAGTTTGCCATTACTCGGTGATGTAATTACATATCGGTAATCTTATTTACACTGCCCTTTTCCTGTAAACATTTAAACACGTGCCTGTGCTTTACAGGGGTGGGAAAGAACTCCTCTAAAAATAGACCACCGACCCCCGTCCCCCCCCCACCTCCTGACGGACACAGCCCTCCCTATTTGGTATGATTGCACCCTCACCCATCACAGGGTACGAGTTGCAGGTTCTGGGTCCTCTGGAGACCCACCCCCCCCCCAGGGTGAGAGCCTGGGGAAAGGCCGGAGTCACCTCTGGCAGAACCACCTGGTATCAGTGTGTCTGTCACCTTCTGCCCCGCTGCTGACAAACAGCCCGTGAGTACCCAAAACAGCACATGTCTGAAAGGGCAGGCGTACGGGCCTTCCGCCGTACGCTGAGAGGGTTCAGACGATTCCCATTAGAGCACCCCTCCGAAATCCAACCCCCCGCCCCCCCGCTGATGTTTCCAATTTTGCCAATGCAAGCTACCGGTTAAGGTGACAGAGGTAATAATATGATGGCCTTAAACCAGGTCTTCCTGGGTAGCCCACCTTAAATCAAGAAATCAACACTACTTGACACCCCACCCTTCCATATGATGGAACCCCCACCATATTTATAGCTTTATTACCTCAACATATATAGCATCAAGCACAGCCCCTCAACATAGCCCACAGCATATCTAAAACTCAGTGGTTGAACGCCTCACACCAACAGTATTTTTCCTTAGAAAACCATTCCCACGCACAGCCCATGGGAAATTTATCTACATCCTGAGCATAAATGATTAGAGACATTTCAGTGGAAAAACAGTGTTGTTATGATACCTGCCAACATTTTGCCCATGAGTTACAGCTAATTGCAAACATGTCAGAGATGTCATAATAAAACACATCAAATTATGGATTATGACCAGACTTCCCCTTTAAGCAGGCTTATTGCTCTGAAAGGATGATGAATGAGTCTGACTGAGGTGTGCTTACACTGGGGCCAGTGTGCTGTGCTCTGGTTCTCTCCATGGTTTCTGAATATTGAGATTGTACACAGTGGTGCAGTGCGGAAATGAGTATGTGTGTATTAGAGTGAGAGAGTGCATGCTTATGTGCGTGTGTATCTCTGTGTGTGGGTAAGGTATATATGTTGGCATGCATGTATGCGTGTATCTCTGTGTGTGAGAGAAAAAGAGTACGTGTGTATTGCATGTATGTGTGTGTATAGACGTAATTTGGTTCAAATATGCACATGCATGTATCTGCGTAACAGAGGAAGAGTGTGTGTGTGTGTGTACACATATACTGTAAATGGGTTAGTGCCTATGTCAGTGTTTGTGCAAGAGACAGAGAGATACACAGAGAAAGAGAGAGAGAGAGCAGAGTGCTCCAGGCCTCTAAAATCGTGTGACCATGCTGTTCCCTCCTGAGAGCCTGGCTTGTTGACACACACTGAGGTTTGCTCTGTCCCACTGCCAGACCCAGTATAGAACTCAGCTGATAATTGACCCTCTGTGGATCTCAGTGCTGAGGCAGCTCTCTGTGCTCCCAGCAAACACACACACACATTAGCACACACACTTGCACACACACACATGCGCACACACACACACACACACACACACACACACACACACCAGCACACACACACACGCACACACACATGCGCACACACACACACATACACACACACACACACACACACACACGCGCACACACGTGCGCACACACACACACACACCAGCACACACACACACACACATGCGCACACACACACACCAGCACACACACCCACACACATGCGCACACACACACACAGACACACACACACACAAACACACACACACACACACACGCACACATGCGCACACACACACACAGACACACACACACACACACACACACACACGTGCGCACACACACACACCAGCACAGTCCTGCCACCCTCACCCCTACCCTCCTCACACATCAGCTCTTTCTCATCCTTCCCCTCACCATGTGGGGGATTACGGTAATGCGCTGTAATGAGCCGCAAGGCTGTGTTACGCCTTTTTTTGGGACTGACACTCATCAAATATTCTGTCTCCGCTTCCACTGAATTGTCCTGAGGAAGCGGTTGTGTGCGTTAATAAGATCCTGTGTGAAAAAAAATGACCGCTGGTGCCAACGTGAGGGAGGAGCAGCTTTTAAACCGAGCAGGCTGCAAGTTTAAGAGCAGGCCACTCGAGTCTGACGAGAGACAGGAAAAGGTCAAGAGAGCGGCCCCTCAAGAGAGCCGGGTCTGAGGCAGAGTCTTCCTGTAGGGCGTGTGAAGGGAGATGCAGCCCAGACAGGCCTGAATAACTGACCCCTGGAGGCTGACTGATGCTGACGTCACACACCGGGAGGAACACTAGGATGCCCAACCACGGTTCGGGGGCGAGAGAGGGGAATGGTTCTGGGAAGTAGGGGCTTTTGTGGGTGCACTCAGAGGGCAGCTAATGCAAGCCTTGTGCTCTGTACGAGCATTCCCCTATGGAGGGGTGCTCCGAAGGGAATCCTCAGAAACCCCACAGGGTCGGTTCCCACGAGTCCAGAGCAGCCATCAGCAGCAGGTGTTCCCCAGGCAAAATGTGTGCTGTGCAGTCATGTTCTGAGACATTCCAGTTCCACACACACAAGTGACTGGATCACGCTCAAAGTCACGTAAGCATGACATTATCCGCTATCCTGTAATAACAATTTTCCAGAGGGTACAATCATCAGATAAGGGTAATGTCGTCTATCATCACTTGTGTCATTGTTTATCATGTGCACTCATCAGATAGGTGTAATGTAATATACCTCCCTTTTTTGGCTAGTGCTGTGATATGTGTATTTGTATTGTATTTGTATTGCTGTAATGTTATTTTGTAAGTCCTGCCCAGGGACTATGACGCAAATTAGCTTGTGAGCTAACCCTAGCGAGGCTGAAAGGATGTGTGTGCCTATTTAATAAACGCATAAATAAAACAAATGACTCTGTGTTCCCTGGCAGCACGCAGGCAGAACGGCGGGCGTGCTCGTTAACAGGAAAGAAGGACACTATCACGCCGCGCTTTCCGACGAACTGACACCTTTGACAAATCACTATTTCCATCCAATTACAAGAGGCGTGCTGTTCCTCCTCCCTCCTGAAGGAAGCTGGCGCAGTACAAGGACGACATACAGCAACTCCGTTTAAAGCTGAAGCCTTTTCAGTGAGTGCGGTTGCTGGCTGGACTACTTTTACTTTTTATGAAGCACACTTTATTCTGGGCCTCAGGCACACACGGAGTCTCCTGAGATAAGGTGAGCGGAGCCTCTCGGCTGCCCGTCATCTGCCTGCATAAACAGGTTCCACAGTGCTGCTCAGGTCCCCCCGGTGCGGGTTGCTCCGCTAATTGAAAAACACAGGCGTTCCGCGGGGACGCCCCGGTCTGCGTCACCCTCCATTATTAAAGAAGTCTTAATTAAGATTAAATCCAACCCGAAGTGTAAATGATGCCAGATCTGCTTCTCCACATCCTGGTGAGGCTGCCCCCGTCCCCTGTTTCAAGGCCTTTGAGTACGAAGGACTTCAGCAAAGTCTAGGTGACACATGCATTTACATAAGTTAACTTGTGGTAGGGCTGGAATGGTGTTATGCTCACCCTCGCTGGTCTAGGAGTGCTGTTTTCCTAATGCGACACTGTTGCTCATTCAAATTGAGTGGATACACTGTTGTATTGTGCTGGAAGTCGCTCTATATAAGAGCATCTGCTAAATGAGCGTGATGTAATGTAATGCATTTCGGATACCATTAAATTAACAGCTGGAGATTCACGTTTGTCTGGAGCAATATTCTGAAGAGGTTTTAAAACAGGAGGGGTGGTATGGGTTACCACGGTGTCCTCCGTTAGTGTCATTTTGCCATTTTGGCACCAGAGCACGAGGCGGAGAATGGCTGTTCTGTGCATCCAAGACAGTGGTGGATTACAGAATACTTCCCCTGCACGGCACTCCATATCAAATCTAACTAACCATGAGCTAACTCATCCTACACTTGGAAGGGGAATACCTCCCAGCCGCATTGAACATAGCCCGTCCCATTAGCTGATTGGAAAAAGTGGATTGGCCCTAAGAGGTCAAGGGTCAAGTGTCAGGGATCAGGGGTCAAGGGACAGAGGTCACAGCTGAATCCTTGGCCAAAAGCATCTTTACATCATGTTACAGCACAAGAAAGCTGCTCACTTTGCCCTCACTGGCAGAGGAAGATGCAGCACCGAAGTGAATGGTGAGAGAGGTACACTGCTGTAGAGGACATGGTTTTCCTCTTAAAAAAGTGTGTAGAGTGCTGCTATTCAGTGATTAAGAGCATATCCCTCCTGCCAAATCAGGCCCTAAAGGATTAGCGATTCTCACTGATAGAAATCTCTTCACTCTCTCAGGTCTCGATTGTCATTCCGTTAAATGTCTTAATCAATCCTGTTTTAGAACACGGGAGCCTACATTTATATCACTTTCACTTGTTACGTAACTCTTAACATTTATTTATATAAACTACACCCTGGTCGTGTTTTTCTTCTAATCTAAAAATATATTTTATATACAGAGATTGAACGTGAGTGACAAAAACAGCATTGGCTTTTCTTTTTTAGGCCTCAGCTCCCAAGCTCAGAAACTCTTATCAGCTTAAACAAACCACATCACACAGATCCCAAGGAAGGGACTTAAAACATCACTGAAACCAAGCATGGAGAACACTCAGATTTCAGAGAGCCGGCCCATAGTTTCCTCGAGGACAGGCTCAGAGATCGGTGCTTTCTGAAAGGAAGCCTGCTTTCAGTGAGAGTCCTGTATGAAAAAGAGAAGGCATGAAACCCAGCCCTCATTTTTGTTGCCTGCAGGCTGTAATAAAACCCTCTCCCTTCCAGGAATCGGGACAAGCAACAGAGAGAGAGAGAGAGAGAGAGAGAGAGAGAGAGAGAGAGAGGTACGTCAACGACCTGCCTGAGTAACGAGCCCTACTTTCTGTTTCGCCCACACTTTCATCCCTCACCACAGAAAACAAACAGGCGACACTTAACAAAGGAGCAACACAGACCAAACAGCATTATCGTCTAACGTTAGGACGCATGTTTCCAGTGCATGTGGGCGCCACTGATTCTACGAGAGTTTGGAGAAAACAAAACAGACAATGATGTACAGTAGACCGGCTAGACGGAGGTTTCCATGGGGCATTACTGTGGGCGGGGCTGAGCCTGAACCTGAACCTGTTTAGTTTCACAGCCTCTTCTGCATAAAGCGTGGAGGAATTATAGATGAACTATGATTTAAATAAGATGGCCCAGACTGCCCGCACCAGCCCCAGCTGCACGGAAGAGCATCAGACATGTAGTTTCAAAAGGCCCTGCCAGCAACCCTGTCCCTCTGAGGCAATGTGCCCGGGTCTGCCAGGCAGAGGTCACTGCAGGTCACCGTCTAGGAACGACAGGATCTCACACAGCGAGAGGCTTGTCCATTTTGAGTCCATTTCAGGTCATTGTCTTGATTTTTGTAAAAAAAAAAAAACCCACATGCCAACTGACGCTGTTCAGGCTGGTCAAAGAGGGACAATCTGCTCAGTTTTCCGCTGAAAGTGCTTCATCGTAGGGGAAAAAAAACACAAAAGTTAAAAAAGGAGATCCAATCATTCATTCGAAATCTGGCAAACAAAGGCTTATATTAAATGAAAAGAGTCATGTAACAGAAAAATGCCAAGTAAAAGGTCAAACACAGAATACTGCTACAGCCCTGCTACAGATCCCGAATTCCCACATTTGGGTGTGTTTCTGATACTCCCAAGTCAAAGGGTCAACACAAAAGCACCTCCCATTCCTGTAAGGACAGACTAAGTCCCAAAGCTGGAGAAAGGGGAAAGTCTTCTTTCATTAAAACCACCTGACCGGGGTTGCGATAGTCACTGTATGGAAAAACCGAAAGAATAACAAACAGTGATAGGTGACGTCACTGCTATAAACGCCTTTAGGCATAACTGTCTTTTTTCCATGTGGACGTGCTTATGGCAAGTTTCCATGCACTGCCATTGTGTTTGTAACTATTGTGATCGTTGCTGCACCCCCTCAGCTCAGCCAGAGTATGAGAAACAAGTCAGAGCTGCCAACGAAAGCAAAGAGCAGGCATCAACTTGTACTGAAGTGCAGGGAGACAAGAATGAAGTCAGGAGCAAACTGCTGTAAACTATGTTTAAAAGAAATAATAGATATTGAAGTCAGACTATGCTGCATGTATGAAAATATTTATTACTGCACCTGTCATATACTTATTTTTATGTTTGTTTGTGTACAGTTTTGAAGACAGGTTCACTTTTTAAAATGGCTACATTCTACATTAATATATTTTGTAGAATATTATAAAACAAAAAAGAATCACATTAGTATATTCTCAAATATGATTATGTGAAAGTAACCATTTTGATATATATCTAAATACACACTGAGCATTTAGACTTATGCCACATTATGTATCTTATGTTTTGGATGTCATATTTACCATATATTGAGAGACATCACTTGATATACTATTATAATATTATAATTATTACATTACATTACATTCATTTAGCAAACGCTCTTATCCAGAGTGACTTCCAGCACAATACAAGTCTATCCATTCAACGTGAATGAGCAACAGTGTCAGCCCAGACTATCAACACTCCCTGAAAGCTAAGTTTGAGCACAACATGATTCAAGCCCTACCACAAGTTAACTTCTGCAACTTGACTGGACAAGGAAGGCCAAGTATAATCGCTAGATCAGAATCCAAAACACATATTGTAATACTACACATAAAATAAACAGCAAGCAACACCAGTGGCAGGTGTTAGGGGGCGGGGAATTATATCCTTTTATTATGGGAAAGAGATATTAACCCACTTCTTTAGAATTTCCAGTACTCAGATATGGTATCTCTCTTCTCTCCACAAAGCAGGCCTGAGTGTCTCAGTTATCTGGTCTTTTGGCAGATGGTGTGCCTCATGGACAGTGAGTAGGTGTGCTCAGTCTGATTGAGAAGCTTGCCTCCCATGTGCTTCACAGGAAGTTTAAAGCCTTCTCTGACAGCAGGATTCAGATGTTGATTTGGACCACACAAAAAAGACCTTTGTATCTAGTTTTGTTCATTTTTGTTTGAAGAATGTGTATGTGTCAGCAGTCTTTTACAGTGACACACAGTTTGCAAGGCAAAAGGGGATAACGTTTTAATTTGGTGACGGTAGTGTGGTAGTGTGGGACCCTGACACAATGAACATCCTGGGGTCCAGCAGCATACCAGGCCCCACAGTCATGCACGGGAAACGATAAGCGTGTGCAATTCCTTGCCTGAACTGCGAGGGGCAGTGTGTGTCATCCTCCTTGGTAGTCTCCGCCAGATCCTGGGGGCTCAGGAGGCTGATGTCCTCACTCTGTTCCTGGTGTTCGGTCATTGTCTTCGGCCTGGGCAACACAGACAAACGCAACAGAGTCACGGTCAGTGCATTTTTCATGCAGACACACACTTCCGCCGCTAGGGGGCAATCCGCAGCTGGCATGTCCATCTTGCAATTAAAGGTGTGACTAACGGTCACCACCTCCGCCGAGTGCTTACTTGAGGAGCAAATTGACTCAACCCCCTCCCGCTTCCAAGCTATTTTTAAACTAACAGGCGCCTAGCTAGACCAGAAACGCCAGCCCCACAGTAGAAAGCACTGTTCCCTTCCTGTTCTCCAAGGCCCTGTTTATTCTCTCAATTTCCCTGGGGCCATTACAGGCAAGGCTACACAGAGGAACAAAGCTGGTCAGGCCCGAAGAGAGCGTGCACCATTTCTATAAACACTGCCTGGTGTTTGTGCAGCGGCGGGTGTTTTTAATTTGGACGTAAACCTTCGGGCTCGATGTGGAAACGCAGAGGACGGGAGCACAGAGGCACATGACCCTCAGTTCACGGTCTCCTGAAAGGGGGGAAAAGAGGTCCTGAAAATCTCGTGAACGGAAATCCCCTCATTTTCATAGGGCTTGTGAAAACAGTGGACAAGGGCCTGCTGTTATGGTTAACTTAAAAGAGGTCAGGGCGCAGACGTCACAAGGTGACACGGAGAGCTACTGTAATTAAGGACCACATTAGTCGGGCAGAGCAGCGCATTGTTGTCCTTAGCCCCTCCATCTGCCGGAGAGCAGAGTGTAAGGCTGGCTATAAACCCGGCGAAGCACAGTTCCTCCGGAGATTGCCGGGGACGCATAAACTTCAACAGGGCTGGGAGCGCACGGAAGCCGTATTTGCTTAGGAGCCCGGGGAGACGGAGGTGCACAGGCGGGCTGTGGATATGCCTGCGTGCTGCCACACAGGCGGGGGTGAGAAGAAGACCTCCACTGTTTCGGCAGCCCCAAGCTGCCACAGACCATGCTGTGATATTTGCTTTTCTGTTCATCTGAAACATTTCCTGCAAATCGCTCTGGCATTGAGCGGTGGCCCTGACCTATATGTGGCATAACACTGTACATAAATACACACGATCATACACACAGTGCGCATACTGTGCATACACATAATCACAGCCAAATATAGGTGTGTGTATGCGTGTGTGTGTGCGTATCTGTATGCATGGTAGTCTTCAGTACTGGCAGTGAAGAGTAAACAGTGTCGGGAAAAGAGGGATGGCATAATAACTGAATGATCTCAGTGCTGAATGGCTGAGAACACAGTGTTGCTAATGTGTTTGCGAATACAATAAAACAAAACCTGCACCAGTTCCAGTCACAGCGTATCAACAGAGCCATGGAGAGGCACGGTCAGAGACAAACAGAAAGAGTCAGAGTACAGCAGCAGAGTCACAGACAAACAGAAATGGTTAGGGGATACCAGCAGAGTCACAGACAAACAGAAATGGTTAGGGGATACCAATAGAGTTGTGGACCAACAGAAAGAGTCAGAGTATACCAGAAGAATCACGGACTAATAGAAAGAGTCAGAGTATACCAGAAGAATCATGGACTAATAGAAAGAGTCAGAGTATACGAGAAGAATCATGGACTAACAGAGAGAGTCAGAGTATACTAGAAGAATCATGGACTAACAGAGAGAGTCAGAGTATACAGCAGAGCCTCAGAGAGGAAGACTGACAGACTTAACATAAAGAATCGAGAGTCAGTGTTTTATCTGCAGTGTGAAAGTACACAGGGAAATTGCTCTATGCCGAGAATACCCCAGTAAGACAGCAGTGGATAAGAAATGCATCACAGCCCGGCTTGAGAGCTCTATTTGCACATCTGAGGAGTTTAAAAAAGTTGGAAGGCAAGACAATGAGAGATAATTGTGCAATTAGGTAGCACTGATAGTAGGCTCTAAATATAGAGGTGTGAAATTGGGTAAAAGCCTTAGACAGGGAAGCTCATGGTAGGGGATGACTCCTTCAGACCTATTAACATCCATGTGGCTCAGTTATTTCATTAACCTGGGTGCAAGAGAACTGTCCAAACTGAACAGCCAGTGAATCTGACTTGCATTCATTTCAGGTGACGTCTTTTTGAAAGGCCAGGGATGCAACGTCACCCAAAAATACGTTTCAGAGTGCAGATACGGACCACCTTCAGGGCTTTATCTAAGCACTTGAGCAGAAATTACTGTCATTCTTTAACCACTTGCACCTCACAGTTACTGATAATCTGTGCGCGTTGAAGGCTTTTTCTCAAGGTAAATCGATGCTCGCGTTCGACCATCGTGATAAAGGCTGATAACGCAAGCACGGCACTGTTGCAAACCTGAGAGCGGACCGACTCTATCTGACCGGCCGCTGCTCCTCCCCTCTGTTCCTGCTTTGCATATCCTCTCCTCACGTGCAAAAAAAACAAGGTCCCCAGAAGCCACATTTGCTTCTAATATCTTTATACCTCGGTCTCTCCGCCAGCTCCGCTCCCTCGCTCAGTTACGCCGTCCCCGCCGAGTTTTTCCGGCCGCTCTCACACGCTCACCTATATCAGCGCTCATTGGATTAGCAGCGATAATCTGCGGCCGTCGCCTGCAGCTATTTGTGGCCTCCTCCGGGGACAGACGGAAGGAGACAACAGAGTAAGGGATTCAGGAAGGGAGCAGTAAGCCTTGAGCGCCGTCCTGAGAGACACAGGAGAGTGGAGTAGACTGGAGCAGATGGGGATGGCAGATCTGTACTTCAAAAAAAAAAAAAACCCACACATCTCAATATCAGAGACCCAAGCCAGTGTGGTAGGAGCCTTTCCTTAATGAGATCTGTACAAGTGGCTTCACAGCAGCATGGTGGCACTTACGACAGCAGCTATTTTCTCTCTCAATTAGCACAGCAGTTTATGCGGTGGGGCAGGAAATGGTCTATGTAGGTGTGTGCGTGTGTGACACAGCAAGCAGTGTCTCTGTGTGTGGCAGCCAGCAGAGTGTGTGTGTGTGTGTGTGTGTGTGGTAGTGAGTAGTGTGTGTGTGTGTGTTTGTGACAGCAAGCAGTATCTCTGCATGTGGTAGTGAGTAGTGTGAGTGTGTGTGTTTGGGTGTGTGACAGCAAGCAGTATCTCTGTGCGTGGTAGTGAGCAGTGTGTGTGTGTGAGTGTGTGTGTGTGTGTGTGTGTTCCCTCTGTAGCAAATCAGCCTTCCCATCATGCCTGTGTTCACTACAGCAGCCAATCAGTGTGACCTACAGAGACAGGTGAGGGCACGCATTGCATCACGGCTTCCCGGGTGCCTCTCCAACATGTCATCCTGCTGCCTCCGGTAGGTTCCCATTACGCACCCACACACATCAACCCGGAAAAACAAAAACGAACACCCTCGCCGCTCTGGGAGCCAAACAAATCATCCCTCCACAGAAGCTTGGAGCAACTCCGGCGGGCTGGCACTGTGTTTTTGGGGATCTAATCAGGCCCGGCTGGCACCAGAACCTGCCCCTGCACAAAGGGGCTTTTATACCCGGGCAGCCACTGTAACTGGAAGCAAAACCAAACAAGATGGGAATGAGAGAGAAAAGTGATCTTTGTATTCTTTGCTGAATATTATATAAGATGCGACGGGTACATTCCACCGCACACAGAAGTGTGTGTGACAGCTCCTGTGTCTGCTCAGAATGGGCAGCAGAGCTGTGAAGTGAATGCAAACTCAGACTCGCTCGCTGGCAGGGCAGGAATGGCCATGCCAGGGCTTGCTTTTCTGTGCTCTTTCTCTGTGTCTCTCTCCCTCCCTCCCTCTCTCTCCTTCCTTGCCCTCTGAAAACGCAGAAGTCACAGCTCCACAACACGTGGGGAACAACCCCCCCCTCCCCCCTGAACGACATTAAAAGGGTCTCTAAGGCAACTGTGGTTTTTGGATTTTTGTTTTTTTTTTTTTGTGGTTCATTGTGTGAACAGTTCTGCACGTTGTGCGTGAGCTCTCTTTCAGCTGCACCACTCCCCTGCACAGGCTGATGAGCCTGCCTCAGCGCTGATTAAGTGCACCCCGTACAGCTACTATGAAATGCAAACACGCACACGGCTCTCTTCTATTGTCATAGCAACGGCATGGGAAAAAGCCATTTGAGTCTGGGTATTTACCTGTCCTATACGCTCTAAAGTGGGCACACATTGTTCAAAGTTCAAAGGTCACACGTTGTTCAAGGGTCGTGGTTCGAAGCCAAATAAGCCCCACTAAAAGGCTCTCTCCCACACCCATCCCCAAAAAAGGAGTTGTTAAACTCAAGTAAGCACATAGCGCAAGCCGGAGACAGTCAGTTTAAATGTCTTAGGGGCTGTGAACATTTTTATTAATAATAAAAAAGGCAGACTGTGAAATCCGCCTTACGTCTGTTCACTTTAACAACACCTCAGGGCAAAACACAGCAGCAATTCAATCTTGCGGAAAAGCCAGGTGCAGTCAAACAAATTTTACTATGGCAGCTATGTGAAAAACAGAGATGACTGTTGAGTCAACAACACAACTCAATGACCATTATGCAACAAATCATCTCAGTTTAAACCGCTGCTCTGAGACACTCCGCTATTCCAAAAAAAAACCCCAAATCACATATATCATTCTACTCCACATATATAAAATACTTAATACACACACTAAGAGGAAGTGAGAGAGCTGTCACCAGCTACATGACCGTCCCCTCCTGTTCAGCTCCATAGCCGTGGTCCTGTGGAATGTGAGGATGATGTAGTGCGTACATGACAGGCCAGATTGAGGCTTTATCAGCGGCAGCTTAGGGGAGGGTCTGTGTGCACACAGGGAGGTCTCTCCGCGGCGCCCCGGGTCACGGAGATAGAACTTTTCCACACTCTGGTGGCTAATCAAGCTCCTCAGTCACACTTCCATCTCTGTAATAGCGCATTCACCAGGGTGCAGATTAAGTAACACCTGCACGGGCTTACTTCATCATTACTCATTTACCAGGTTCACTCTCTCTTTTTTTCTCTCTTATTCAGCCACATTTACAAGCCGCTGCCTTGCTCCTGATTGCGGCACATTAACGAGAAACCTTCATTACAGTCCATCTAGCAAGCCGAACCCTCCTCTTCTTCAGAGCACGCTCACTAGCTCTCATCTTCCTCTTTACTAGCCCGCACTTCCTGGCCTCCTTATTCAAGCGCACTTACCAGGACATCACAAGACACAGGCTGCGAATCCAATTACCTTAATCCAGTTACTCACTGTAGCTCTGGATGACACACTGACTCTGCATCTCGTTCCTCCTCCACCTCTCTGCCAGCTCACACATACAGTGCCCGCTATACCTGCCACGGCACGTTCATCTCCGCAGCCGCTGCAGGCACCACGTGCCGATTCAAGGCAGGAGCCAGCGGGTCCCGCCCAGCGGAATCCTACAGCCGTTTCCATGGCACCCAACTTAAAGGGAAAATGCATTTCCTTTGGGCGGCCGAGAGAGAAATAAATAAGGCTACGGGTGAGGAGCCACATCCTCCTCTGGCCGCCCCTAATCAGCAGATGCTGCAGGGACCCGTCATCCATGGAGGTCTGCACCGGCCTGCATCCCACAGGATGTCTCATTAAAGCTCGGAGGGGTGACTCCACCCATCTCCTGTACTTAATTGCAGGGTGGTGGTGGTGGTGGTGGTGGTGGTTGGGGGAGGGGAGGGGGGTGTAAAAGGAGGCACGCCCTAGGTGCAGCTGTCGAGGATCTGCATGAGGTTGCGACCCCGAGGGAGCCCTCTCTCTCGGAAACACGCTCGGTCATATCCACGTCTTTAGCAAACTCTGCTCTTGACTGTCAGTAAACCTCCCTGGATTGTTTCTCTTCTTTTAATGAAGGCAGTGCTTACTCAGCTAATAAATGAGCCTGCATTTTTTTTCCATTCCCTTGAGAATAAAACATAAATGAGCCCCTGTTTAGTTTTCCTTGTTAGAACCTTCCCCTAATTTGCCAATCGGTTGGAAGAACTAAAAAGAGAACAAGAAAAGGGTTGTCTTGTACTGTTTCCCAGCTCATTTTTGCCACCACCTCTCGCTTCCTGTTTTTATTCAAAGCTGAGTGTTGTTTGAAGTAAGCCCCTTGGTGACAGGTCAAGTGCCGATTCTCAGTGTCAGCCAATGGGATATAAGCCAAAGTGGTGAGCGAAAGCAGTACAACAATCAATACTTCTGATTGCTTCCTTCCCACAGTGGTCATTCTCCAAGAACTTCAATTCAAATGATTAGGCACATGTTAATCATGTATCCTGTTGATCCTATTACAAATCCAGTAAATAAATAACATGAAAATGATAAGAAAAAGCAGAAACTTGAGCACTTAGATGAAAATCTGAGTTCCAGTTAAACAAAAAAGCCACAGCCATTTCCTTACTGTGTCTTTTTCAAAGCATTTTATGACATAACATGCAAATCCTTAAAGACTTACATCCTTAAAGAATTTCCAGGCTTACTACTCACTACACAAGCACCTTATGAAACCAACTTTTACAACAGTCCAGCAGCATACATCAGCAGCTAAAAGCATGTTGAGATCAGCCAACGGATTGTTGGTTGAGCTCTGCGCACCCCGAAATAGAACAGGAACCCGCATTCCACACAACAAAATTACACAAGGACCAGCCCGTTAAAGATTAACACACCAAAGGCAAGCCTGAAATGATGCTTACATTCTGAAGTCCACTGGGTAAAGCAGCGGTGTATTTACAATTCCCTTAAGGATATTATCAGAGCTCAAACCCTCCCTTTCCTTCAGACATCACCAGAGCACTTGATCTGAACACTCCTGCCCTCGCTGCAATGCAAATGTAGGAAAATGGTCTTTTCTTGCCTCTCTCTTCAAGGCCAGCTCCTTTCCACAAAGACAGAAAGGAACCAGAGTCAACCTCTGCGTCCGTGCGAGTGTGAAGAGGTAAAGGTGTCCGCTGATTGGATGACATCTTACGGACACCAGGCTGGCGGTTTTCTTGACCCCGAAACCCTGTTCCCCCAAACAGGACTTCGACACAATCCACACTAATTTAAGAGGTGAGAGACGACAGCTGTGAGAAGAAATAGGAAAAAAAAAAAGAAACACATACAGACAACATTTCATTCCTCTGAGGTGTTTTGTCAGCCTCTGGTCACAGCTGAACAGAATGACGCACCTCTTCAGCGGGCTCTTTGGGCTGCCTGGAACTTTTGAACAGCCTCAGACCCCTTGTTGCGCTTGAGTTTGAGACGCGGTCACTGAACACTGGGCACAGAGGCAATGCTGTGACCCATCACTTCACTGGCAAGTGCCTCTCACCGATAACAGACCGAGAAGCTGCAGGTCTGGTGACAGCCATACCCCTCCTTCTGTGGCAACCCTCAGAGGAAGCAATGCATTATGGGGCTGGAACAGTTAAAATTATGAGGCAAAGATGGGCTAGGACTGGAGAATGCAGGACACAGTCTGGGACTCCCACAGCGGCAGTGATACGTGCTTCAGATCAGTCACACACAGAAATTACACTGGGCATTGTACAGTGTAAGTTTAAGCCATGTCGCTGGGTGTTTGGAGGTGGGGGACTTTCTCTTTATTATCATCCAAAATACAGACGTAGTGCCAGTCTACTTTAAATGCAAAGAACAGTGGACAGCATCTTATTTAATGACCAAACGAAAGCTGGACACCCCACAAAAAACACCAGCCGAGGAGATGCACGTGACTTCAAAATGTTAAAAATGGCTGATCACACCAACATTCTTATTGTCCCCACAGGTTTATAGCATTGTTTTGTGAAAACTAAAAAACTAATAGAAAAAAGTACGCTAAAAAATGTTTTTTTTTTTTTTTTAAATCACACCACTGTAACCCTCCTTTCTCGG
Organism: Megalops cyprinoides; assembly: GCF_013368585.1. Taxonomy (NCBI): domain Eukaryota; kingdom Metazoa; phylum Chordata; class Actinopteri; order Elopiformes; family Megalopidae; genus Megalops; species Megalops cyprinoides. The sequence goes on from NC_050590.1 coordinate 6,138,712, forward strand.
TAACAGAGACTGAAGACAGCATCCACAGTGCTTCTGTATGTCATTCAGAGAGGCACAGCGAGGGTAGGTTTCGCATAGTGAAACAAAGCCAGACATTTTAAGATGTGCTGCTCTTTTGCGTGGTCACTGCAATCTGTCTATCCCTTCCGTAAAGGCCATACAAACATTAAAAGGAGATCCAACTCATCAGTTTGCTGCCCAGAGGCATGTATCAACAGTGCTGTTTTTAGTAAGTAAGTAAGTAAGTAAACAAAGTAAACTGTTTCACAGACCAAAATTCAGTTAAACCCCTCACTAAATTATTCCATTATAAATACATCTGCCATATGTAATATCAAACATTGTTGTATACAAAGTCTCTCCAATTCACAAATCACTGAAAAAAACTACAAAAATAAAAAACTGAATACTGTTCTTTACTGATAAAACTTCTACAAACCTCCAGGCACAAAAAATCTATGGCTTTTACCTCAAAAGAAAATTAATCTTAGAGAGCACAGCTCTGATAAACTGTTTATAACACTTTATAACAGTTTAAAGATCTTAAGAATCCACTTTGTACCACTTTCACACTCATTCATAGGAGAGTGTATTTTACTGCATTGCGCTGGATTTGTTATTCAAATAAAACTCCTCTTCTACCCTTTCACCAATGTAAATTTAGGCATTTTACAACATAACAAAAACAGACAACAGCAAAAAAAAACTCCCATACTTATTACAAACAGATAAACGGAGTCTGGCCTATGTCTGCCTAAATGCTCTGGGATCACTGATGTCGCTGTCCCCTATTGTAAATATTGGTATTTTGCAACACTCTGGGGAGTATTTATTTTGGCCTGGTCGTTCATGTGGTGTAAACACTAAACAATGGTTGAAATGCAGGCAAAGAATGTGCCCTCCCATTCAGTGAATCTGCAGAAAGTTGCAGTACTCCTGGAATGTATAACAGAAAGCAGAAAGAGAGGCCGTACTTCGGCAAAAGGGGCACCTGCCACCTGCAGCTGGGCAGGACAAGTCTGGCACAAAAACCAACGTGTGAATTAGCTTTCCCTTTCTAAGGTAATGCCAGAAAAACAACAACCAATTACCTTGTATTTCAGCGATGAACAGTTTCTTCAGCATCAGCAGAGCCATAATCTGGACCGAATCCATCAGGGTCTCTATATCATTTTCCCTCTGGAATATCTGTGCTATTGTTAGTTACTGCTAACATGTCTGTCTGAGCATTCAGGGGTTTCCATAAAGTGCACTAATTTTGCATCCAACAGAACAGTTATGCACGTACAGATACAGGTGTGAGCTGTAGTCTTTCCATGGGAAAGCATCTGACGATTTTGATAAAGGGCACCAATTACATATTTAACAACAAAGAAAAGCCAAACAGGGAAATAAAGTGTCAAAAAGAGCAGCTACATGAGTCCAAACGCGGGTCTGACAACATGTGGCGGTCTTCTTCTTTTTTCCTGGGAACTCTTTAAATTTCAGAGTTAAAAGAACTGCACCTTTGCTGTTCGATGTGGCAGTTTGCCTGCGGAAAGAGCTGGCTCAGCTCGCCTTCGTCAGAGCTGAAACGCTGACGACGAGGCAAGAGAAGCGAAAGCGCGCTTCTTTTGTACATATCAAATGATCCATGAGTGGAAACCGGACTGAACCGCTGGTTCTGTTCGTTCTTTCAAGCTCTGGTGAGATCGTTCCAGCGGGGGTGAGAATCTCAGGTGGAATGTGACCACCTGGATTGGTAATGGTTCATCAGAGCTGCCCTTGCACCAGTGCCGCCAGCTGGCCCACCTCAGGCACTTGTGCCTTTTCACCTTTGTGCTGATTATTATGAATGCTTATTATTTTCTCCAAGTGAACGGTCATTATTAATAATTATTATCCTCTCCGCGGACTACCTGTCAACACTTTTGGGATAGGTATTTTTGCCTGCACTGCTGAATACATTCCCCAGATTTCCCAGGTGACCTCCAGGTATACGCACGCTGTCCCTGTGGCTCTGGGTTGTTTGTGTCCACCCTGGGACAGACAACAAGGGAGACCACAACCTTGGTGCTACAAACACACCTACATGTGAGTAAGTTTAAAGTTCAATCATTCTGAACTACAAACAAACACAAAATTGCCGGTACCCTTCTCAAAATGTTTAAATGGCAGTGCTGAGTAACAACTTTGTTCAAACAATTCAGTAATGCTAGCCGTTACATCAGTGCTTACATACAGAGAACTGACTGGTCTTTCACTTAAATTGTTTTACTCCGAAAACTGATCAAACTGTTCATAACTGCCACCAAGACCACACTGCTACAGAGGCAATCTATGCATGGCTTCATCCAAGTTGAGCTTCACAGATGGAGCAGAACTAGCGCGTCTTGCATATCAATAAGTGACTAAGATTTTGTGAATAATTTTTAGGATTTCCTGGTGGTAAAAAAAAACACTCGCACGGGAAATTAATACATATTTCAACGCACAGTGGGCGAGAGGTGAAAGATGATTAAAACAGTTTGCGTTATGGAAGGTAGAATGTACCCCGCATGCACACCGACGCTTCCGAAGAACACGGGACCACTTCGATTCTCAATAATTTTAACTCTGTTCATGTACGTAACTGTTTTTCAGAGTTCCTCGGTTTGCTCAGATAATATTCAAATAAAACTGTTCAGATAATACTTGCTAAGAGAGGTGTCAAACCTTAGTGTGTCCGTTTTAATTAAACACTTTCAAGGTCCATTAATACCACTTTCTCCTATGACGTGAAGTGAAGGAAACTCCACCGGTTGTCCTGTGACCACATATCAAGCGAAATCACACTGTACACTTAATTTGATGATTACACATCGAAACGATACCTTAAAAGTTACATGTTGCAACTGATTCTTATTCTCTGAGTTTTTTAGTACTTCGGTGGCTGGTTATTAGCGGCTCTTCCTTGTGGCTGCCTCAGCCTTCCGTTGCCGACTACATTTTGAAACGAGTGTCATTAATCTTCCTGGTATGAATACAAACCTGCATATACATTATTGGCGTTTTCTAACTACTGTGCAGTAACTCAGTGCGACTGTACTAAAAATAGGTTCGCTGAAAATGAAAAACAAAATGCAGAAAAACAAAAGCGACTTATTGCAAGTCAGTTGCACTTAACCGTAGCAGTTCGCACAAGGGTTCAAATAAATCTGCCGTTTTCTAACCGAAGCATACCCGTCCTTACTTCTGTAAAAACCTACCTTCAGCGTTATTGGTTTACCACACGGACGACTGTCATTTCTTCCGTTGACTGGCGATTAATGAATCTACCGAATATCACCATCGTTAGAGAAGGTACACGGCGAAAAGAAGCGGAAAAGCGTGTCGGGAGTCCGAGCTGTCAACACGACGGCAGATACACCGAGGAGGCTGGGTCTCGGCTTGCAAACTTGTTGCGTTGAGCATCCGCGGGTAAAGTGGGCAGTGCCTTACTTGACGCACACGTATAGCGGATTTGTAAGTAGCCTAATATATACGCGTCCGATGGACATAAACCTTCTCGCGTTCGTGTATTATCTGTGTAATAGCGCCAATACTGAACGATTTACCTATACACATTTAGAATTAGAATTTACTATATATACACACGCTGTCTTAAAAATAATCCATAGGTGTCACCAATGAGGATACGGTGAAGACCCGGTTTTCTTTGGTTTATTTTGGTTTTGGTCATAACTATAATTATTCTGTTTTGTTCAATTGATGTACTTTGTTAGTACTATGTTTTAGGAATTACTTTAACATGTATTTTCGTCGAGTAAGGTAATAATAATTCAGGGAAGGTCAACATTGATTAAATGGAAGCATTATCCCATGTTTGTTTACTCATTTTAAAAAATTTATTCATCACAAATTTCACGTGCTCTGGCATTTACAGATTCGATGCCCTCTGCTCATTAATAAGGGCCCCGTGGAGACTGAATGAGATGATAAAGCTCCTCTGACCTCTCTTGACAGATTATTTCTTTTCCAGTTTTTTTTAGTACAGGAGCCCTATCCCAGCTTGCCACGTGCATGGCTAAATTGGGGAGCCCTGAAAAGGAAGACAAAGACGTTTCTCACTACCAAGACTGACGCGAAAGTTCAAGAGCCTCATTAGAGACCAGTCAATACAAAAGAGATTTCACTGTACTGCAGTTGTTTTTATTCGGTGGTCCACGTGCTGTGTGCTCCCCCTTCGATGGCTCTGGGTTTTCATAATGCTCTGCTTCATTCACCTCCGGCCACCTCAACAGTACTGGTTCTGCTCTCAGCGCGAGAGCGTTCTGAAAAACATCCATGAAATTGCGCACAATGAGCAATTGGGTTTTTATGCATCGATGCACCCAGCGTCAAATTGAAATGTTTTTTTTTTTTTTTTTTCACCATAAGTACCTTTAGCCTAGTTATTTAGATGCGACGGGGGTCTTCTGTTGCCTAATTTCTTTATATGCTAATTGGGATACATGTAACATTGTTCATGCCATTCTGTGGGAAGTATGAGTTAATTCTTCGGAGATACTAGTACTGGTCTTTGGAGATTCAGAACACACTGGAACCTGGAATGACACATATTTGCTTGTATTCTTAGTTCTCAAATTTGTGATGAACTGGGAATATAAGTGTTAAAACATATAAATTAACCCAAAACACTATTATTGTAAATAAACCATGCTGTCTCTCTAATAAACTGTAGGAAACTGGTTCTCCCACTCTCACAGAGCACCAATAGACGGTTCATACAGGTATAGGGCACTTCTCTCAGACTTCACCCAAGGGGTCGCCTCCATGGCAACCAAAGTTCTGCTAACACAGTGGTCAGGCCAGAGGGTTTGTATGGGCCTTTTTATGTTCTAACTCCAGTTGCCTGATTTCCAGAAAAGCTGGACGAAAAACAACAGCATCCCCTCATTGGATGGGGGCTTACTCTGTGAGAGCCCTTTCAGCTGTTTTCTGCCCCTGCATCATAAACCTTTTTTTCTGTTACTGCATGTGAAAGATTACAGCATATACACAACACTCGCATTTACACACTGCGACCTTTACAGGACCAGATGCAAGAATTATACTTTGTTATGAAACCTTTTTTTTTTCCCCTCATGTAATGAAAGGGGTTGAGGTATTGCAACAAAAGCAGCCTGACATAACAGGGGGAAAGAGAGAAGTGGCCAGCGGAGAAGCAGTTGCACCGAAGAGAACAGAGGAGTCCAGCCAAAGTCCAGGGGGATTCTGGGATAGCTACAGCCCTCTTGCTGAGTGTGTTACTTATTTCCTGTGCATCCTGAAGAGGCTGGGAAGCATTCCTGTATTGTAACCCTGGGCATGGATCTCCATCTGGTTGGATCTGGTTTTCTACTGTTTTACCCAGAGTAAAAGAAGGTGGCTTAGTTCAGAATCGCTGTAAGACAGTTGCAAGACATATCAAAAGCCTGGTATAAATCTGGTTCTGAATACTGTGGCCCTCCAATCCCAGTGTTCACTGTGCACCAAAGCAATACATGCAACAGTGCCCTTGTCAAGAAAATATTACTGTGGGTCAATTTGGACTAAGTTTCTACTCAGCGGGAGGGGAAGTTCCACATGCTCATGACTCCCTGATGTGTTGAAATAGAGACCAGCTGACAGATTGCAATCACCGATTACTGTGCTGCTGATTGTCACCATATGGACCAATTCTCAGGAGGATATCACAAGGGTCTGATGATGTGTAATGCCTATCCACAACTTGTGTAAAAATGTGTAATAGTGTATTGAGAAAGTGTAAGTGTAAGAGAGAGAGAGTCTTGTTACAAATTCCATACACATACACACACACACACACACACACACACACACACACATACACACATACACACCATGGAAAACATGAGAATGTGAAGGAGCAGACCACAGAGGCAAATGCTCAGAATAATATAGACAAAATGATTATCTATTTGCGGTGTCCTTTTGAGCACCATGCACAAATGTTATTATCAATGCTCCCATGTGAAATGGATATTTTGATAACAAAATATCCATTTCACACTGCAAGTATGAGATGGGTGAATTTTCGTCTCTGACTGCAGCGTTTCTGTGGTGTTGAATTTTTTAAAAACATGGATGTGGGCTCATCTAACAAATTTCAGCCCTCATCTCCCCACAGATATTCTGTTCTGACACGTTACCCAGCACCGGCGTTCCTACTGTCATCTGTCTAATAGGTTGCAGGTGGTAACAGGAAGTTCCAGTGCTGTCTGCATTCCTATGCTGGCTACGGATGTTCTGTTTTAGACCCCGCCCATTCAGAGATGCTCCTAACAAACCAGAAAATCAGAACACTTGTGGCTTCAACAATGCCAGAATTTTTCGATGTGAAGAACACTGCACTGACATGATTTGGTCGATGTATAAAAAAATCTGTGATATCGGTTACCTTTTTTGACCCCTTTTGGTTACAGTAAAGATAAATGTTTAGGAAAAAGATACTTTATGGTGTTAGTGTTTTTTTAAAAATACATCAACCTTTCTGTGGTGTGAATACGAAATATGAATCTGGTGTACTTAGGAGACATTACTATCCAGCCCACACCTGCCCAGTACAACAAACATGCCAAGAACACCCTGAGGGGATTCCACCCCAGCTCCTCCAAAAGACAAAGCCAGGATTCAAACCTAAGGTCTCAGGAATGTTTGATTTGCCGGAGGGTCAAGGAGTAGGAAGGAGGGGCCGAGCTCAGGTGTATCTTTATGAAAGCTGCGACACACACATATGAGATCACCCTTTTCCCCGGGGATCCCTAGGATCAGTGTGGGGTATCTCCCTAGGATCAGTGTGGGCTATCTCGCTGGGATCAGTGTGAGCTATCTCCCTGCAGAGTGCGGTATCTCTCTGCAGTGTGTGGTATCTCCCTGGGATCAGTATGTGGTATCAGCGTGTGGTATCTCCCTGGGATCAGTATGTGGTATCAGCGTGTGGTATCTCCCTGGGATCAGTATGTGGTATCAGCGTTTGGTATCTCCCTGCAGAGTGCAGTATCTCCCTGGGATCAGTGTGTGCAGGGTATCTCCCTGGGATCAGTGTGTGCAGTGTATCTCCCTGGGATCAGTGTGTGCAGGGTATCTCCCTGGGATCAGTGTGTGCAGAGCATCTCCCTGGGATCAGTGTGTGGTATCTCCAGGATGGGATCCTCTGCAGGAGCCACATGGCTGGCTGCTTTAGAAAGCATCCCATGAACCCCCTGGTCTCAGCTGCGGCGCCGCAGCAGAGGCGGAGGGAGCCTGTCTTTGCTTGTCAGCGCGCCTCTGTTCCCACGAGGAGCCTGGTGCAAATCCATTGCATCAGCACATCTCTTACCTCCCCCTGGCCTCCTCCTCCTCCTCCTCCTCCCAATGCAGGGATAATCAGATTTCACATTTACACTCTGCTCAAATTCATCCCCACATAATCCACCGCCACTGCGCACCGTGTACACAGGGGAGACTATTCTCCCGCAGATCTGCGCCTCTTCCTCGCCCTGACGGTGGACACACCCCAGCAAAATCAGTCCGGTATTGTTCAGTCAGCGCAGATGTTCTGCAACAATAACAATAATTACAGGATGAGTGAAGACGCTTTAATCATCTCATCATGCCATTGAATAGGAGAGGATGAATTAGTGGCCGAATTAGTGCCAAGAGACATCCTACATAACACTGGTTTGAAAATAACAGTTATGTTTATTGTGAGTTGAGTTGAATTCTGAATGAGTCACTTGCTGATGGCCACCAAAGACTATATTTAATTCTCTCAGCAAACTGAAATGGACTCACTGGATATGTGGAGCGACCAGATTCTCACTCCATCACCCTCATGTACTGGCTTCAACTTTATAAGAAACATAGAAGAAAACAGAGTTCTTTATTAACCTGGTTGTTATGGGAAAATATAGTTTCTCTACTGTCCTCAAAACCGGCCAATCTAAACCATTTATTTTGACAGAGGCTTATCTGATACTGATATGTAGCACAGAATGTTTTGGGCCAGTTGAAAGGCACATGACAATGCTTGAAACATTGGATATCATTACTTTTAAGTTATTTTCTTTATATATACGTAATTGACAAGGTTGATTTATGAATGCTCAAAAGGGCCCAAGAAACACTTTCCCTGGAGTTTACCTGCTCATTACACCACTCTTGATGCCTTCTAAATGCATACACCTGACCGACTGCAATGTCAAAAGACATCTTCAACTGTCCCTTTTTGTCAATGCTTAAAGTTAGGCCACAATATCACTGACTGACAAGTTTTACTTTGTATTACATCTTTAACTGTGACGGTTATTAGCTGTGTTACAGTGTTCCATACTTTGAATGGAGAGAGGAAGACAGTGAAGGTTCCGTGGAACATTTCAAGGCACCGATGATGCATTTCATAAGAACGGTTTACAGTTCTGTTACCAAACCTTCAGGCCACTGAAGCTGTGACATGGCTGTGCTGAATTTCCATACAAAATTTCGGAATTTACAAATGAAACCCTGATGTAAAATAAAAGCTACAAGTCACAACTTTGCGCTGTCTTGGAAAAAAAAAAAATACTATCTGATCAAACCAATGTCACAGAGAGGTCTGGTATAGTTGGTTGCATTGTTGTGTTGAGCCCTATGTATGCTTCACTGCATACGCATTCCTATATATGTACATACAGACACATGTACACATATACACACACTACAACGTCGCCTGCACATGATACATATACATATACATACACAAACATGACTAGGTGACCTGTAGGTTCAATGTACATGTGCATGCACACATACACATGTACGTACACACACACACACACACACACACACTGATGTTCAGGTGCTGTGAGTCCGCATACACACACTATAAGGTTCAGGAGCATTTGCATAAATAAAACTAATTAATTATTTGTGCTGCTCAATTCCACATTTTTACAGGCTTTACTATATCATATTCTCAAAAAATTACTCATAACATAAAAAGTTACAAATAATCCTTTAAGAGTTAGCTTATGGAAGCAGTCAATCAGGATTTCACCTGATCAGTGGTGTTGTATAGCCTAAAAAGATGGCCATCTATGGCATTGACACTACATGACAACCCTAAAATGCAAAAATAAGGTAGAATCAATGGGCCGAACTGAAACAGAGGGGAATGGGAGCCCTCTAGTGGTGGAAGCTTCAGTTGCAGTTCCTTTGAACTGCCTGGCTGTCAACGTGCTGAACATTCCCTGGAGCCACTGTCTTTTGGCATTAATGTCTGGAAAAGCAGCTGTGTATTTTCTGCCCACCCCCCCCCCCCCACCCCTCCCACCCCCCCCCCACCCCCGCCCCCCCGAGACTGATGCTGTGTTTGGCTGTAGGCTGGAAACAAAAACACCTCAACCAGTCCTGCTCACAGAGAGATGAAAGGACCTCTCTCTGCTGCTAGCCGCTGCTTTGGTGTTGACACTCAGAAGCAGGACAGCCACAGGTCACTTGACAAACAGAATCAAGCACCTGTTTTCCCCTTGCATCTTGTTCGCTTAAATCAGCCGCTTGTGACACAGCATCGTGTCGCTACATCAAAGAAAGTCTGGTTTGATCCGACTGGATGGTCCAAGGACAGAGAGCAAAGTGACTCAGAGGAAGCAATGGCAGAATTGTTTTTCCTAGAATTTGCACAGGAAAACAGCTCATTAAGTACAAAACCAGTTTCTCACGGAGCGTAGTTGAAATATTATCTCAGATTAAGATTGCTCTACTGTACATATTTACTCGGCAGGCTTCCTTATCTTGAGCAACTACTAGAGTAAATGCAGAGTACAGAAATTAAATCAGCAAGTCCTGCACAAGTAGTGGAAAAACAGCGGTCTACCTACATAAGGCATGAAAGAGCTGAACAGATTGAACAGTGAACAGATTCGCAAAATGCATACGCTTAAATGCAACAAACGCAGTATGAATCAATTAGGATCTGCTGACAACCTGTCAAATGCAACATTAAACCAGCAATGACATTTGATCCAGGTGCATAATCCCAGTCCAACCAGCAATATGGGGCAGATCCATTGATGGAGACACTGCATTTTTGGTCGATTTTACATTACTTCTTTGTGGGCTGAATTGCATGGACTTAACCAAGGTTTCTACAGCTGTGGTATCCCCTTTGGGCTGTGAGACTGCCACTTCCTGTTCCTCCCGCTCCTCCCGCTCACCTGGGAGCACTCCAGGTTCCACAAACTTAATCAATAGCTCTCTCCCCATGCGTCCACTACTAATAAAAAAAAAATACATTATCCAGCTCTTTCTGCTGAATTTTGCTGAAACTGAATTAGTGTTTATTGCAGTGCCACTTGGCAGATGTCGATGGCAAAGGCACATTTCCAGGACATTAAAACAGTCAGAACACAATATCAAAAAATAAATAAATAATAAATAAATAAAAAATATCTGACGCTGCATAAACTGGAGTCACAATTAAGAGGTAAGTACTTTGGCTTGAAAAATTGAAAGAAATAAGCAAATGCTAGTGAGAAATGTGGGTTATTTGAGCTGGGGGGGGAGCATATTTATTAATGTTATTGTTATCAGAGATGAATAACGTAATTTGAGGGAACTAACTAAAGCATAAACAGCAGGACATCAGTGTAGTTATCTTTAACAAACACAAAATATACTTTCTGAACAGGATTTCAGCCTAGATATCTACACCCTATCCGTCACCTTTTCATTTTCATTTCCGACAATCCATTCTCTTTCTACATGTTATGACATTTATGACGCAGTCTTTTCTGCCTTTTGTCATTTTAAAAATGTAGAAATGCCTGTTGGAGTCAGTCATACTCCTGACCAATACAACAAAAGTGAAGGCCATGACTGTCATGTGTTACCAACAAGTGACAGCAGGGGGAGCCAAAACACCACAAAACAAGGACAGCAGCCTCACTCCTCATATTCTCCTGTGTCGGACTTCTGTTTTCATCATCAAGCAATGATTTCTGCAAAACACGACCAATATTTGACTGACTTAATATTTCTTACCCATAACAACCCTGACACACACAAGAGAAGTAAAATGCAGAATAGCTTGCAACAAGAGAAAAAAATAAACAAAATTGCAATCTAAAACAATATTCTACACCATTGGTCCACTAGAGGCTGCACCAGTATTTCGCCCTGGCCGTGCGTGCGGGTGTGTGTATTGATCATTTCAGGCACATCCACTAGAAAACTGTGTGAGGCACTGCAACTTCTCCCTGCGTTTTTAATGGCAGAATCCCAGACAATACCTGACAACCCTTTTCCAGCGCAGTCCATTTTACTGAAGGCGAACGGAAAGTCACTGAAAGCCACAGAAAGACCCGCTGGATTTAACTCCTGTGACTAGAGTTGTCACCATACTCCTCGTAGCCACTGGGTGGTTACAACCATAGGAGTTATTGAAGATACAAAGCCTGGAATGGAGCAGGCCCGCAGCATCAGTAGGTATACCTGTGGTGGTGTAGCATAGAGGTAAAGAGCAGGGCTCATAACTGAGAGGTTGCTGGCTCGATTTCCATGCTGGGGCACTGCCGCTGTACCATTGGGCAAGGTACTTATCCCACAATTGCCTCAGTAAATATCCAGCTGTATAAATGGATAACATGTATGAATTGTAACCTAAGAAAGTCACTTTGGACAAGATTGTCTGCTAAATGACTATGTAATGCAATACCTGGGAAATGGAGTCAGTGGAGCGGCGTGAGCCGTTACTCCTTCAGCTGCAGCCACATCACATGAAGCAGGGGTCAGAGGTCACAGCCACCTTTCCAAACCCATGGGGCGAGGGTATTTGAATGCAAATGTTATGTTCACACTCACTGGTTTGTGAGTGTTGTTAGCTTGGTCTGACACTGTTGCTCATTCAAATTTGAACAGATACACTTCTGTTCTCTTGTGCTGGAAGTCGCTTTGGATAAGAGCACCTGCTAAATGAACATAATGTAATGTAAGGTATTTGCTGTGTGCATGAAAGTGTCTAAACTGTCAAGAGGCTTGGTCGTGCAGCACCCAGGAAAGAGATGCTGTTGCAGATTAAAGGGACCAAGATTATGGGAAATATGGAGAGTTAGGTCTCAGGTGTTCCAACTTTAAGGGTAACCACGACAGAGCATAGACAAGACAGCAACTGGAACACCACTTATAGAGCTTATGGAACTTAGATATTGCTTTGTCTGGTGGGTTTTGTATGGTAGAGATGGTCAGACATAAAGTTCTAATAATGTAAAGTAAAAGACATATGGAGGGGCAGCGGTGTGATGTAGTGGCAAGATAAAGGGCTTGTAATGAAAAGGATGCGGGTTTGATTCCCCTCTGGGGCACTGCAGTTGTACCCTTGGGCAGCATACTTCACTCACAACTGTCTCAGTAAACATCCAGTATGGATGAAACTTTAAACTTTGTAAGTCACTTTGGATAGAGCACCTGCTTAATGATAATACTGTAAAGGAGTTGATTATACTGTTGCAGTAATAACAGCAGAAGTAGTGTAATATTAGTGGTAGAGTAGTATGCATTTACAAAAAAAAATCCCAGTAATTATCATGTTCACATCAAGAACTGTCATGAAATCTCCTTCCAACCCCAACAATAAAGGATGGAGTTTATTTATATAGCACCTTCCAAGGATCTCAAAGCGAGGGGTGATTCATCTCAAACCAATAATTCACAGCGCACACCTGAGTGACATGCAGCAGTGTGGAAACAAGGGGCTGCTTCCATTCTCAGCACCATTCTAAGCCATCATTACCAACAATGAAGAAAGGAGAGACACTGAAGGACAGGTGTGATTGTCTCATAAAAAGATTTATTTTTTTGCCTAAATGTACAAAGGCAAGTTACAGTATTGTATAAAAAAAAGAAACGTGGTAATGTACACTTTACATAAGAGAAAACTCCAGGAGGGAGAGGGGTTTGAGTTGGGGCTGGGAAAGGTAGGGCTTTGGGGGTTGGAGAGGGGGGAGCGGGGGGATGTGGGTACAGTTGGGGAATGAATTCAAACACAGCAATAAAAAAAGCTGTAAACTTCTTCCTTTCAAGTACCGATGACTGATACTGAGTCACGCCCCCCTGGCTGTGATTGACAGGAGAGAGGACCTGGGGGCGGGGCCGAGCAGAAGGGTGGTGGGATGGGAGACTGCAGGGTACAGAAGGAAACCCACAATAACAGAATGCTTTCCCTCTCCCCCACAGGATCACAAAGGACGTCTATCGAGCACCATTTGAGACAAGACTTTAGCAACGGCTGTGTTGTGATAAACAAACCAACTGGTTTCTCCTACCACGGGTAACAAAATTTAAAAGAAAAAAAAAAAAAGAATCCTCCAAAATAAATTACAAAGAATCAAGCGCTATTTTATCAGTCTGGACAAACTCAACAGGCAGCAAGAGTTTGCTAGTGAGAGAGAGAGAGACAGAAGGCCATATGATTAATTTATTACTATATATACTTGGTTCTGACCTCCTTCTATTCTGTTAAAATGTTTGTTAAAATCTACAGGCTCCTCTCCCTTCCTCTATGCTGTTTAGGCAAAGGGTGCCACCTGTTCAGACATGCATGTGACATCAGCACAAACACTGAAGATGACCTGATGGCTTTTAACCATTAAAAAACACTGGCTTTGAAAGTAAGAACTGGACAGAATTCTCTATTGCCTATTGTGGTGTGCACTTGCAAAAAGTCAGTTTTCTCTAGTCACTGTAACGCATACAAACACCCAAGAAGCTGAGAACCAAAACGATGCTGAACGATTTAAGAGAACCGGTCAAAGCTAACATTGCCTGACTTGTAATGCAATGGGGAAGAAAACCGAACTTTCAAATGGAAAAACATGTTTAAAAAACTGACCATTAAAGATCTCTTCAGAGGTTTCCAACAAGCTACGACTTTCACTGGTGAACTGGCTCAGAAAAAACGCGACACGAACTTTATGAGGAATTTAAGAGCTGCGGAAAATGAACAGGAAGTCTTGGCGAAGCTGCTGACCACAGAGTGATGGCTGTGGAAATGGGCTGTCAGGTGAACTCTGGCTGCACAGAGCTGTGAACTGTCTCATGACACTGCTGTTCATTTCTGAGGTGTACCCAAAAACTACTGGACAGCCCTGCAGAATCAACACAGGGGAAGGGAGGTTCCACACTGGTGACTTTTTCCAAAGAATACACAAAACCAAAAAAAAAGTAGTACTTTTTATGGGGTGGGTGGGGGAGAAGAGGTGAAAGAGGGGGCAGGAATTTTGGGGAGAAGGGGGTTGAAATGGTAGCACAGGAGAGCAGGGTTAGAGGGACAAACTTTAAAAGAAAGAAAAAAAAAATCACAACACTTCAAATATAAAGCCGTTACACCAGCTACAGTTTTCATATTATATCAACAATGGTAAAAAAAAAAAAAAAGAGAATAGGCTAACAGACAAAAAAGTAGGAAATTCTAATAGCATCCAACAGCCTTTTAAAATAATTCCTCTGTACCATATATACAGAAACCACATATTGAGTGCGTGTGGGAGAGGGAGAGAAAGAAACAAGGATAAAGGTGGACAAAGCAAACTGGTACAGCTTACTCTGCCTGGGTGAACATTGTGTAGGTTAATGCTTTTTAGTGCTATATTACACCATGCGGAAGATCAACAGAGAGAGGGAGGCTTTGGGGAGGGGGGGGGCAGCAGAGAAGTGACTTCGTTCACATAGCGCTCATTCACTGACGACACAGGGACAACATCCTGATTGCTATCCACAGCACTCCGCGGTGAAGCGTCCTTGAATAAATAGTAAGTACAATGCCAGCGCGCTGTGATGGAGTTGGAAAGGAGACAGTCATGGGGCGCTCCTGGAAAGTCACTTCCCTCCGTTGTAGGGCCATGCCCCTTGGCGGAGCAGCAAGGTGGGGCTGGCGACCCCCATAACCCCCGGGACGCAGAGGTGACACCCATGGCTGCCATCCCCCCGTCGCCCTTGCTCGACAGGTGAGCCAGGTCATCCGGGAGCAGACTCGCAGTTCAGCAGGTACAGACGCCTCTCTCTCTGTGCCGTCACACCCACGCAGACTGCAAGGCAGCTCTGCAGCCAGCAGCAGACTGCACCGTGCGTGGGCGGGGCCGGGGTGGAGGTGGGGGGAATCGGGGGTATCGGCGGTACCGGGCTCGTGCGAGTCTGCGGTCATGCCCTCGGGAAGGTGACTGGCTCCCTCTGTTGCGCATCTGCCCCACAAAAGTACATCCTGTTCCTCGGTTCACTGTTAAAAAGCCCCCCCCCCCTCCCCGCTCCCGAGTGTGGCATTCCTGTCACCCTGCCCGCCTCCACAGACAGAAAGGTACCTGTAGGCGTGGCCACACCGCTTCCCTTCAGTCATGGCTGGTACACAGTGCGGTCTGTAACAGATGCATTGACGCTGCTTGTAAACTGTTTCACCCTCAGGAAGCGCTGCACCGTCGTAGCCAGCACAGTTCAGTCCAAATAGTGTCCGACACAAACAGTGAGTTCAGTCTCATTGCCGGGTATAAAAGGGAACGAGACGGACTAAAGTCGTCAGCCATAACTGTTAAAAACAAACAAGAATTAAAAAAAAAAAAAAAAAAAACGCAGAGGAAAACAAAGCCTGGTGTACGGGTACTGTCATGCAGAGAAACCGAGTGTAAAAATGTCCCGGACAAAAGACGAAACATGGACACTGTTCTCCTCTGAAATCAAGTAGGCGGATACCTTTTCTTCACAAAAAAATAAAACAACTCGAAGTGATGTTTTTTTTTTTTTTTTTTCTCCCGAGGGGAAGAGAGAGGTGGAGTTTGTCAGGACAGTAAGTGGAGACGAGCAGCTTCAGTTTGCATAGAGAGCCACGGGGGTGTATTGGAGAGGGCGGCATCCTGGCCACTGGCACAGGTCACCTCCAACCCCCCCCCTCTCTCTGTTTGTATCCAAAGACAAACAAATGTAATAAATCCATCACCGTGCTCCGAAGGTTCTGGGGGGATAAACCCACGCGTTCCCCCTGTCAAGCAGCAAACAATAGGCGCAGGGCAGCACGCAGGATCCTCTCAATGTAGTGATTTGAACTTTATATTTTCCAGTCTGTTTCTGCTTGTTTGCTGGGAGCAGTTTATTTGCCTGCGTGCCTGGTTGCCAGCACAGGGAGAAGGGCTGTGGCTCTCTGGGTGTCGGCGGCAGAGGGCGGTGGCTTTGTACCAGCACTCGGGGTCTGCGGTCAGGGAGGAGTTTACAGACGCTAAGGGGGGGAAAAAAAAAAAAAAAAAAACAACAATCTGCCCAACATCCAGGCAGAGAAACTAAAACATACAGAAACACCATTTAACTGATGTCTAAACAATCTCCACACGCTGCCTCATGTGATCCAGTCACATGACTCCTTGCAAGGTTGAGGTGAGCCAATCAGGTCTCCCTGGAAAAAAAGAAATAATGATTATACTTTCTGACTTATATTCAACAATGAATAATAAAACATTCAAATGATCAAATTCTAAATACTAATCAGTTGTCTCATAACCCATCATGGATTTTATTTTATAGATAATATTATTGTTAATATATTACACACAAAGACATGCATAAAATGACAAGATTCAGGCAGTATAGGAACTGAGCTGACATGCTGATTAGTCATATTCCATACATGTTTCCAGCACAGGTCAACTGTAGACACAGCTTACAGTCTACAGATCTCCACCACGCTGCCATTATTAAACCAAACTGCCACAGGTAACGTCCATTAAATGCAAATGTGAATGACACCAATATGGCATGTTTAGGTAATCACCGTCCCCAGCTCAAAGTGCAAGTCAGAGCATCTAAGGCACAAAGTGTGTAAGAGCTCAGTCCTGGAGTCTTACCGTTCTCACCTCCTCGCTGGGGGGTACAGGGAGGGGGCGGAGGCTTGCTGACTGGCAACAATGGCTGAGGATGAGAGACCTGTAGAGACATGAGGAAGAGACATAAGCAATGCCTCCAAACTCTGCTCCCTAAATCTGCAGGCCAACCTGACCCCTTGCACTCAAATGCTTAAAATGCTTACTGAAATCTGCTTAAAATGATTCAAATTTTTTGCAGAATGTTTAAAAAGGTAATATTACAGAGGGAATGTTGTATAGTGGTCACACTGGTGTTACATGCTATACAACTTGAAGACTGAGGCAATGTAAAGAGGTGTAAAGAGAGCACCCTGGCTGTCTGAGAAGCACAGCGCCCCCTGCTGACTGACCTGTGGCGTAGGACAGGTCGTACTGCCCTGAGAGCAGAGGGTAGCTCAGGTGGTGGTGGGAGGGCATGATGCGCTGGGAGGGGGAGGAGCGTGGCCGGTCCATGTCCCTCTCGCGGTCGCCCCCGCCCCTCTCCCTGTCGTGGGAGCCCTTGTCGCTCACGGTGGGGGACTTGCTCTTGTACTGGCTGGCGTGCTGGTGCAGGATGTCCAGGGCTTTGGACTCGGAGGTGGACTTACCACCAACCGTGGGGCTGGCGCGGGATTTCTCCCCCTCGTCGCCCCCGCCCATCTTACTGCCGTACGGCGAGAAGGAGTATCCCGCGGACAGGTAAGAACCTGGGGACAACAGACATGACAGGTGTTGATTAAAAGAATCACTTTCCATTTTACTGTAGATGCATTAGGAGCCAAAACAGCACCTAAAAACCAAGCATGCATGGACAATAATAAAATCAGTTCTAAAATAGCTGACATCTGGTTAGACCCTCAAATCATAAGTTGGGTAAGTTATGTATATACAGGTAACAAAAAATCAACTTTAGTGTAACCCTGCTTTCTCCCAAGCTATATTAAAGGTGTATTACTATTAGTCATCCATGTCTGTGGTCTCCTTTGATGGGGGTAAGTGACCTCTTACCTGGGTAGTTCTGCATCATGACCGAGGGCATGCCCCGGTAGCCGGGGTGGTTGGGGTCGTAGCCCTGGCCGTAGGGGTACCCGTGCATGTAGGGCATGTAGGATTGGTGCTGTGCCAGGGGCGAGGTGAACTGCATGTGGGCTGTGGTCCGGGGGTCTTTGCCCATCCCCCGGTGGTCCTCTGAGGAGGCGCCCGACGTCCGCGGGTCGCTGCTCTCTTTCCCCTCCTCTTTGGGGCCGGGGTCCTTGGCCCGTGACCTCTCGTCCTTGCCCTTCCTGTCCCGCTCCCTCTCTCTCTCCCGCTCTCGCTCCTCCTTCCAGCGCTGCTGCTCCTCCTCCTGCTGCTTCTGGGCCTCGGGGTACTTGTTGGGGTAGACATACGGCCACAGCCTGGAGTCAGGATCCTGAAAGAGGCCACCCCCCAAACATGTCAGTGAAGGCAGAGTGGTGCAGCCCTCAAGCAAAAGGTTTGCAAAGATGACTGGAGGTTCAGTGTCCATGTGGGGCACTGCCATCGTACCCTTAAGCTGGCATTTAACCAGAGCTGCTTAGGTAAATGTACAGCTATACGTAAGATGGGTAAACCGTGCAAACCACTCTGGAAAGAGATGTCTGACAAGCAAATACAATGATACAAAAACGGAGAACTTTAGGACTTAACCACACAAAATTGCTTGGTGAACCCCATGACTTCTACATTTCTCATTGAAGCAACCAATTCCGAAGTACCTCTCTCAGAAAAAGCTGCCAGGTACTACAATGGAATCTTATCTACAAAGATGAACTGTTGCTATCTGCTGAAATGGAAGGTGGATAGGAATGTCTCAACTAGGACACACGTACCTGTCGGTACCACACGGCCTGCTCCATGCCTGACTGCCTGCTGGACTCCAGGCCAGACTTGGACTCCTCCTTGCCATGGTGTCCTCCCTCACTCAGCTTCATCTTCAGCCCCTCGGCCTGCTGGGAGAGCACCTTTGGGTCCTCGCCCTTAGGGATGATGACTGACTTGGTGGGCTCGGACGAGTCTTTGAGCTTTCCGGGGGGCAGGGGCTTGCCCAGGTCGGAGAGGCTGGGCGCCTTGGAGAGGGTGGGTGGGATGGAGGCCTTCTGCTTCCACTCCTCCTTCATGGAGGCCTCCCGTTCCTTCAGTGCCGCGTCCGACTTCTTCTCAGCGGCCCGGTGCTGCTCGGCTGCCTGCCTCTGCCGTTCCTCGTACTGCTGCCGGTAGGCGGCGTTGGTGCTCATGAGCTGGGCGTGGTAGGCCTGGTCGGGGTGGTAGCCGTAGGGGGGCACGTAGGCGTACTGGTTGTAGTAGAGCGGCTGCATGTACATGTTGGACCGCTGCTGGATGACCGAGGCCTGCTGCTGTTGAGGCTGCTGGCTGGGGGCGCTCATGTCGGGCTTACGCTCCTCCTGGGGCTCCCCCTTGGCCTTCTCCTCACCCTGCTCTTCCTCCTCTTTCTTCACCTTCACCCCCTGCCCCTCGCCCAGCGGGGCACCCCCACTGGACCCGCCCGGGCTGGGGTTGGCGTAGTTGGGGGAGTAGTAGGTGTCGTAGCTGGCGTAGTATGGGGACTCCTTGCTGGGGGTTTGGGAGGGGAAGAGGGTCTTCTTGGCCCCTTCCCTCATGGCCTGGTCCTCCGACTTGGCCTTCATACTCTCCATCTTGCCCTCGCCGTCCTCCCCCGCGTCCGAGATGTCGGAGTACGCTGGACTGTTGGTCTTCACTGAGGAGTTGTCCGCCCCGTTCTGGGTAACCACATGGAGGGGTGTGAGGGGCTGCACCATCCCCCCACTGTCTATCCGGCTGGCCACGCCGATGGACGGGCTGGGGGCGTTGTCACTGAAGCTGTAGATCTTGTCCGCTTCGGCCTTGATGCTGGCCAGGCGGCTCTGGTGGGGGTCTGTGGAGCCGTTGAGGAGGGCCTCGTTCTTTCCCCCGGGGTCTGATGACTCCGAGTAAGGGCTCTTTCCCTCCTCTGGCTTCCCTTTGCCCGGGGGCTTGGGGCTGTCGCCCTCTTTGTTCACATCCTTCTTCTTCTTGTCTTTCTTCTTCTTGTCCTTGGAGCTGCTTAAGGCAGGGTTGATGGAAGAGGGGTCTCCCATCACTGTGGGCTTGGGCTGGATGGCTTTCAGCTGGGGGCTCTTGGGAATGGCTTGGACCACAGTGGTCATCCCAGGGGAGGCGCCCGGACTCCCGGTGGCGAAGGCGGTAGCCTGCAGTGTGTAGAGCTGTTGAGGAGCTATGGCTGGGGCAATGGGCCGAGCTGGCTTCAGGCTCTTCTGCGACAGCTTGTCTGGCTTGGCACTGCTGCTGGACTTCTTGGACTTGTCCTTTTCCAAGCCTTTCTTCTCGTCCATGCCGTCGTTGCTGGCCTCGTCGGTGAGGCAAGGTCCGTCCTCGCAGTCCATGGGAGCACCCCCTACGTCCACGTCCGTGTCACAGGGCTTCTTCTTGCTGGACTGCTTGGAGCTGAACTTCCCCGAGGATGGGGAAGGGCTCTGAACGTCGAACCCTCGGCCCTTGGGTGTGAGGGAGCGTGCCGGGGAGAGGCAGCCCTTCTGGGAGCTGGAGGCCCCGTTGCAGCTGCCAGGCTCCGGGTGAAGGGTGGAGTCCTCGCCGTACTCGCTGTCACCATCCAGGTCCAGCTTGATGTCGTCGTCGTTGTGGGCCCGAGCCTGGTGGTACTTGAGGCCGTTGATGTGCTTGTACTTCTTGTTGCAGTTGGGGTGCGGGCAGTCGATGAGGACAGGGGAGGGGCAGTTGCGGTCGAGGGGCGGGGCCAGGGGCTCCGCCTTAATGGCGGGGATGGGGACGCTGGGAGGGGGCGCTCCGCTGCTGGAGTTGGTCCGCATGCGCTTGCTGCCCTTGGTGTCCTCGGAGCTGGAGTTGGGCTCCATGTCGGAAGCCGGCTTGCTCTTGCGCTTGCTGGCGGAGGAGGGGCTGGCCTTGACGTCCTCCGTGTTGCTGTTGGGCGGGGTGCGGCGCTCAGAAGAGTTCTGGCTGCCCCGTCGGCCCTTGCTGTTGGACCCGGCCCGCGTCTTGCTGCTGCTGCTGCCCTTGTTGTCAGAGGAGTTGCTGTTCTCGTTCACCGGGGTGTTGCTGTTCGGCCGCATCCTCTTGCCCCGTCCACGCCCATTCCTCATCTCCAGGTCACTGGTGGGAGACTCACAGAATCTGAGAGGGCAGGAAGAAGACAAGATTAGCCGGTTGCTGACATGGGTACCGAGAGGATGACGAGAGCTTTTCTCTTAAAACCAAAAAAAAAGGGGGAAAGGGGGAAAAATGATACGGGGAAGTGACATATCCCCTATCATTACAAGAGCACATTTTATCATGTTTCTATAATTATAACACAATTATCAGCCAAAAGCAGGGTTAACAATCCGTGACCGAACACGCTCGGATGAGTGATGGCCTCCCTCTCTGCATTATTGCAGGTGCCTGGCAGCACCAGTGTGTCGGCGGAGCTGATCTCTGTCCGTCTGCTGTCCCTCATCCTGACAGCCGGTGGGATCTGTGGGCTCTGTCAGCGCTGTAGCCCCGCTGGGACGAGGCGTGGGCGACTGGGATGCTGAGCACATACTGGCGAGATAAACTCCTCTTAGAGGGAGAGCCTGGGGAGCCGAGCTGAAGCCCGCAGCACTACCGATCCCCACAGACAGCGCAGCTCGTTACCTGCTGGTGCTTTATGTAACGAGGACTGCCAGGCAGGATGGAAAAACAATCTACTTTCGACCGATCTGCGTTTCTGCATACACTAAGTTTGCATTAAATCTAAGTTTACAGTGTAGGTGACAGTTGGGCCATGGGGTCTTACATTGTAGAAGTAAAAAAAGATCCAAGGTTTGCATTAAAATTGCATTAATAATGAAGGAAAGTACGATCTGACTTAAGATTGCACTGTTTGTTGCTAGCGCAATAGTGCCCATGTGATGAAAATTGTACATTTTCTTACAATTAAGATGGACTTTTAATGGTCTATTAACACAGTTTGTGTCGTGGTGAAAAGCCAGGGCTGACACTGTGCCAGTGAGAACTTGCATCACTGCGTTCCAGAATGAGGCCGGTAGGAGAATTCCACTTCCTGTAGCTTGTGCTCGACCCAGGACAGTGTGTTCTGACTGCAACCTATAGCACCTGCTTCTCTAGCACTTGACCCCCCCGATGGCTTGCAGACACGGTGGCTCAAAACCACTCCATGCAAGTTTCTGTGAGCGCCTTAGCTTCTCTGACAGAATCGACCGTGGCAGAAAAATGCTGCAAGGCTGCATTCCAAACGGTCTGTGACTGCTACACATATTTCACACTAACCTGCTTCTGTGGGTTTCTGAGAGCGGAAATATAAACTGGGCTTGTTTTACGGAAAGTCCAGTGTGAGTCACTGCTGGGGACATGGGTACGTTGGCTTACCTCGGAGGGGCCCAGTCGTGCCTGGTGCAGTCCAGCAGGGTGCCGACATAGGTCTTGTTTCGCCAGGTGACATTCACCACAAGCATACCTGGATGAACAGAGGGGACAGCGATGTGATTACAGGGCTGCTCATGGGAGACCGACCACCTCTCACATTCGCTAGAGCTTCCCCCCCGAACAGCCCCTCCCCCACCCAAAGGCACTCACGTTCCGGAACAATCTCTGCGTTCCTCGGGCGGCTCAAAGACCGGCACTTCTCTCGTTTAAAGAGATCAACCGCCTTGCCTCTGAGGCCGGCGGTTTGAGAGGAAGCCGTCCCTTTTGTGCTGGCTGGCTCGGGGAAATGGTAGCTATTAAGCGGGTGTGAGCGCGGGGAGCCATTTGTATGCAGCAGCAAAGGAACGATTTGATGGTGTCCTCCATCTGACTTTGCAGCAGTCCGCAGCAGCTCACAGGAAAAAGGTCGCATTTTTGTGTCACGCTGAAAACTACTGAGGCATATAAAAGAGTTCCCAGTCGTGGGAGCGGAGGCCTGTCTACTCCGATTTATCTTGAGAGCCCTAGTGCATAGGGTGGTGAACACTTTGATTCAGCGAGAGATAGATGGGCAGAGAGAGAGAAGGGGGAGTGGGATTGGGGGGGAGGGTAAAGGGAGCAGTAGAGACAGAAAGAAATTGAAATGAAGAGAGAGAAGGAGGGAAGGAGAGGTAGCCCAGGATTTTTCTCTACTTTCATTCTTTTGTTCCTCCCCCCCTGCTTTTTACCACTAGGTGGCAGCAGCCGTCAGATCGCACAGACTCCAGAAGCATTTGCCATCTGCATTCAGCATTCCAGTGACTCCAAAGGGAAGCAATGCTGTTTCATTTATCGTGCTCGTAATTCCCTGGCACGCAGCGCACTGCTGCATAAATTGCCGAGTCCAATTCGTTTTTTTTTTTTTGGTCATCAGAGGATCTCTTACAAACCCTTCACAAACATAATGTAGTCAATGTGCACTCAGAACCTTGCAGAGTCTTGTAAACTTCGAACTAAAGCATGTGTTGGCCTTTCAGACTGGGGTTGATGGAAGTCTTCAATGCTGGAAATACAGTACATTTTCAGGTACAAAGAACTAAGGTTCAGACAGTGACAGGAACAAGGCTGCCACAGTACACACATCAGTCTTCTGCCTGCCATCTACCCTTCTCTGTATCTTTTAAATGGAATAAAATGTAAAAGGTAAAGCAAGAATGTCATTAAATGCCCTATAAAATCACCCAGAACATAAAAAAATCTGTGTCTGAGCTCATTAAACCCAACCCACAAGAGCCCAGCCAAAAGGCATAGTGTTCAAATACAGGTGTGTGCAACATTCCCAGGGAAAAAAAGGAAACACTGCTAAAACGACTGAACAGTGGTGCTTTTGAAGAGAGCGAGCCTTAAGCCTCCATGTCGCCTGAATTCCTTCCCCCGATGGTGACCTGTGAGTGCCAGCACGGCCCTCCGGAGTAACTGGAGTCTCCACTGAAATAACGTGCCTAATGGCACAGGAATGCTTGCAGACCAATTCAGTTTTATTAGCTCAGAGCGGCCCCCTCCCCCCATGCTCGATCTCCATATTCCACTGCTGTAATGCAAAGCCTACTCGCTTTCCAGTTTGCTTTGCTGTTACTGTGAGGGAACCAACTTTGGCAAGAGGCAGGTCAGTGGGTACAGAGGACATGGATCGGGTTACACTTGCAGGGGACTGACTGACCACACACACATATACACACATACACAAACACACACACACTCACAAACGCATGTGTTTCAACACCAGGCTCACTGAACTGAACTGCAAACAAATGTTACACCCCTCACCCCCACCCCAACCCCCCAATCCCCCAGGCCCTTCCCTTACAGCAGACAACACAGCACTGTGCAGGCACACAAGGTCCTTAGCTTCAGCCTTGCGACAGATTAGGGAGCTAATTCATTTCTGAGGGGATTAAATGGGACTGGCTGCTGGTGGACAGAGACAATGAGAGATGTATACCAACCCGTTTCCATCTGTTTACAGGCCTGACACTTGTTTTGTTTTCCAGCAGGAGACCCAGAGCAAGCACTCGCTCGCAAGCTGTGGCCGTTTCCTCTGGGAAACTCAATGGCTCTCTCCGGGCCTCCGCTGCTAAGCTAGACGTTTCTTTATGTAGTGCACATTTCCAGCCCGCGGTCTCAACGCACATAAATAATTTTTTCAACGATCTGAGGAGTGACACAAGGCGTCTCTGGAAACTAATAATAAATCCCGTCGGTGTTCATGCCTTAAAGAGGAGAAAACCTGATCTGCCCGCCCGCCCCGACGAGTAAAAATACACAACGGCAGGCCGTGGGTAAAAAGATAGCACACACCAAGCACTTCGCACGGTCCCACAATCTCACGCAATCATGCCATCACCGAGAAGACCTTCTCTAAAGGAATCTGTCTGGTATTTGACCTTATAAAACTGCCACCGTTGAGTGTGATATCAATAAGTGACTGAACAGGAAGTGGATTTTATGCATTGGGGGGCGGGAGGGGGGGGGGGGGGGGGCAAATAGGCTTTTTAGATGTATTACGTTGGATGAGTCTATTTGACAGTATAATTCTGGGGCCCGTGACACACTCTTAAAATGTTACAAATTCTTAAAACACTGCTCCTCTCTCTCACGCTGTGTGGGAATCTCTGCGGCTGTTTTGCATACCTTCTTTCTCGCCATACGACTTACTGCCAAAAGCAGCAAACTCACACCGGGAGGACAAGCCCCGACTGAGATAAAGATAGCTGCTCAGACTTCAGCTCGGCCGTGCTCGGGCTCTCGGCTCGTATGTGGGGCAGATGTGGAGATGCACTTGTGAGAGATGAGATCTGCAGATAGGAACTGGGAAGTTGATGCGGATCCGGGTTTTCTCCATGGGTGAATAGTTTTTTGTGAGCATCGGTTGTTTCTCTGCAAACGTGCCTCTCTGTGTGTGTGTGTGTGTGTGTGTGTGTGTGAGAGACAAAGGCGTGTGTGTGAGAGGGTGAGAGAGACAGTGAGAGAGAAGAGGAAAGACAGGGAAAACAAACTATGGGGTTTTAGCTTGGAGAATGCCCAGACTGAGCCACTGAAAAACAAGGTCTCTTCCCTTTGAAGTGTGAGGTCAGTGGAGGAGCAGACTTGTGGGACTCTCCCCTCCCCCACCCCTCCCCCCTTCTGTTAAACTCATTAGAGTTGCCCGCGCCTTCCTGATTCAGACTGAAACCAACCAATCGCCTCTGAGCACATAGAAGAGAGCACTCTCTGCCCCTCCCCCCCAAATGTTTCTGAAGTAAAATGGCTTGTCATTTCCTATCCCTTTCCCTCCCACTGGCCCCATGAGTAACAAAAGCCACCTCCGCAACTGGGGTTCCAGGTTTCCCTCCTGCTTTTATCAAAGCACTCCCTAATGACACCCAAGAGCTGACATGCTGTCAGAGGGGGCTGGACCTCCCTTTCCCCGGGTCACCAGTTTCATCTTCCCCATGAAGAGTTTCATTAGAGGGGCACGGTCTTCATAATCAGCTCCCCTGCTGCAGGTCAAGTCTGTAGGCCAAGGTCTCTGGGGACTGACCTCTGACCCCTGGCCCATTGTGATTTAACTCGTCTTATTATTTTTTCCTCTTCACTGACTGGCAGTCAAACAGACAAAGCAGACAAAGCCATCTATGCAAATGAGGAACAAAGGCACCAACGGCAACCATTTAAGCGCAATTCCAGGCAAAGGTCCTTCCATAATTGTTTGCCTTTTAAAAGCCACTTTGTCATCAGCTTTGTACACAGCTAGCTATGCCAAGTTTTACTTAAGGTTACTAGGACAAAATAAAGAGCCTTGACCTGTGTTTGTCAGGTTGGGGAGGAACAGAAATACTCTTAACTTAAGAGATGAAAACAGCAATCCCACATCCTCCATGCCACTGCTACACAGCTCAGTGTTTGACTGCAAGGAAAATTAAAACTGGAAGTAAAGACAAAGAGAGATGATTCATCATTGCTCTGTACTCAAGCTGAGGATGTAAGTCTTTCATAGAAAAATTAAGGGGGGGGGGGGGGGGGATATAACTTGCCAATCATATCTGTTATTCTTACGTAGTCTTGATCCTTTAGTGCTGCTGCCATGGCAACGACGCCCCAGGGTCGGCCACGCCGCACAATTGGAGGCGGGGGGGGGGCGAGGATGTTCCCCAGGGAAAGTGTGGGAGTGTGTTCCTCCTCTTCTGTAATAACCAGCCCGGTCATTAACTCCAGCTGGGAGGCT
Organism: Megalops cyprinoides; assembly: GCF_013368585.1. Taxonomy (NCBI): domain Eukaryota; kingdom Metazoa; phylum Chordata; class Actinopteri; order Elopiformes; family Megalopidae; genus Megalops; species Megalops cyprinoides. The sequence continues at coordinate 6,165,268 of NC_050590.1, forward strand.
ACGACTCTGCAACATGGTGAGAAATGCCCCTCCTCCCCTCTGAGACCCGGGGGGGACACAGGTTACCGGGGCGAGGCGGAGAGGCGGCGTGTCTGTGCCAGAAAAGCCTGGCCTCGTTGACATCCTGAGGGCAGCGCGCGCACGGCCGTGTCAGCACCGTCCCCCCTCCCTGCTTTGTTTGCCTCCCTTCCGCTGTGGTTCTCTCGCCTCTGATCAGGCCGCTCAGGAGCGTGCACAGGTTAGGACGAGGGCAGCGTTCTGGCGCGCACCACCCGGCCCCGTCTCACATATCGACACCTTGAATCCATTAAATGCACGACTCTGCTGTGGCCCTTTTTCAGCCTTTTTCCTTTTTCCCCCCACTGGATGCAAAAAAAAAAAAAATGAAGATGTCAACAATGGAAAAATTGGGCCTGCCTCTGGCCAGCTTCAATTTCCATTCCAAATCTGTCCAGTGTGGTGGAGCTGCGCACGTCCTGGAAACCGGCCACTTCCACCGCTGGACGGAGCCCAGCAGCGAGTGGGGAAGGCCAGGAAAGAGAGGCCTGGGCTCGGGCTGGGAGAGGGGGCTGTGCTGGCTGAGCAGAGCATGCTGGGAGGCGTGTAGGTTTGGAGGGGGTGAGGGGGTGGGAAATGACTTATTCCATACCAGCTGGCCCTGCACACACAGCCACGGGTCAAGTGTCCATCTTCGTTACATCCGTAAATACAAATTTCATTACATCCTTCCACATAATGAAACGACGCTAGTCTCCAACAGGCCCCTGTCCTCAGGGTGACATCTCCATACAGCTTGTGACAGGCTGTTTTGGAGAGGAGCAGGGCACGGTGCCCATAAGTCAAATTCAAAGTGAAATGTTCAAGAGGATGAAAAGCCTTCTTTTACCAGCTGCTGAAAAATGGATAATTGCAGACATCGTGGCAGGGCTCCAAAAGAAAGAAAAGGTGCTCTCCGCTCACAGACATCTCAAAAAGATCCAATTTGGACAACTACCTTTCAAAGACTTTCCATTTTATCTGTCTTTTTGGCAGAGAGTGGAGCTGCTTGAGTTTGTCAGCATGTGTTCAATGTTACCTTGAGCTCCAAAAATCTTAAAACACTTTCAAGCTTTTCAACTAAAAATGGAAAAAAAAGACTGATTTACTGAAGCCCAACACAAATCCAAATATGGAAGATAAGAACATGTATTAAAGCTTTATGATATTATTCCTGGACCTGCTATCTGTTCCCTGCTCCCCCATAAAAGACCCAAACGAACCCAGTGACTAACGGGCTGAGGCAGTGGAGGGCTAACATTGGGACACATTGGAACGAGCTACACCGTTCCCTGCGACAAGGAGCTCTCAGGCCGCGCTGCTGGTAGGATTTTCTGGGCGGCACTTCAAGAGCAATAAACCTTTAGAAGATTTACAGCTGACATTTGAAAGTGTCAGCATGCAGGGCCCGGGAGGGTTTTGCCGCTACACCAGCGTGACCCCTGGGTTACAGCCGTATCGCCGGGGCTGAGGGATTTGTGTCGTCTCGGCGCCTTCAAATGCCACCCCCCCCCCCCTCCTCTCCTCCTTCTCCACTCCTCTTTCCCAGCATGCACAGCGGGCTGCGTGACTCCCCTGGCCTGTGATTGAAGCGTGTTGCTCTTCCCGGTGGGGTCGGGATGCGAGAGGCAGGGGCACCTCCGCTCCTCTCGGTGGATCGCTCTGACAGCGCGGCGTGGAGCCGTCCATTGATCCACGCGCAGGCCTATAAATACCGTCCCACTAAAGGTCAGCATTTGGTAGTCAAATTCCTCGGCAAAGGACTGTGCCCTTTTTGGTGAGAAATTAACATTTCTTTAATTAAAGGAATATAGGGGATTTTTTTGGAATTTGATGAAAAGGTAAGACAAAGCTGTTAGTGGATAAATGCTGGGGACCAAAAGCACATATGTTACACCCAAAAAAAAGGGCCTCATTTAAATGACTTTCTTTCCATAGATGATCTCGCCTCTGACCTCTGACCCCTGGTCCCTCCATTAGAGGGGTGTGGATGTTGTGTAGCTCCTACCCGCGTTTCATTTTTTCTCACGTGGGACGGGGCAGGACAAAAGCAGCCGTTGTTCCGCATGCTAAACCGCCCCTGTCAGCGCCGGACTGTGTTCCCAGCGTCATGCCGGGGGGACACCTGATCTCCTGCTCCGTGGTTTCTCAGCTCTCCGGGCTGGGCCTCCTGCAGAGAGGCCTACTCCTGCTGCTGTGTCCCGCAGCCGACGGCCTCCTCCTCTCATCAACAGATATTTCCATTTGTCAGGCAGACTGCTGCTGTGGAGGGACAGCTCTAGCACACAGGGAGCCCAGCACTGAGTTAGTGTGGCACTCTCTTTAGAACTGGGGTTGAGGGAGGTGACTGCAATAGGAGCCAAAGTACCAGGCAGAGTCATTTAGGGCATTGTACCATTAATAAACAGTGACGGGTGAAATCTCACACTCAGTGTCAGAAGCAGAGGAAAAAATGAGTGAAAATAAGCCGGAGGCAGAACACCTAGAATGGCCCTCCAAGCCTCCAAATCTCTTCCTAAAAGTTATCTGAAGGTCTGGCCCTCCATTACACGACTCCATTCAGTCCTGGTCCTGACCCCCCCTATACTGGAGCTACCTACCCTGACTACGACAGCACAACCTCCACTTATGTTCTGAAGGGCGCACCTGGGTCATGTGACATGGTCCTGCCAGACCTTAAACCGGCAGCCATCTCCTGATTACGATTTATATGACTTACTCAAAGTCATGCTGTAATCGGACAACATGACTGCGTTTCCCTCTAGGCAGCCAAGTGCTGTGGGTTTTTCTGTACTTGAGGCCAATCGGTATTCTGCACTGTAAGTTCTGCCGCTCTGCAAGTCACCCTTGGATGCTGCTTCTGCCAAAGAGACGCATTAAAACTAACAATACCTTCACAAGGCTTTCAAGGGGACATGATCAGATTAAGTGAACAATAAACACCTACAGAGTCAATAAGGCCTGGATCCACTGCTTGCAGCATTGGATTGAGGCTCCAGACTATTTTGACTGCATTACGCATCTTTATTCTGGATGGAAGAGCTTGAAGAATGCTCTGCAATGCAAGCTGTAGCTGTGTGGTGACGTGGCTCAGACGCACGGAGGGGCCTCGCGTATTTGGACAAGGACTTGATGGGACTGTGGGCTGCAGCGTGTGGGGAGCAGCTGCGTGTTTGAAGTGTCTCTATCTCTCTGTGCCACTGCGCTGTCCACCCACACAGCCTGTCGCGCAGGGAGCTATCTGCCTGCTGCCCCACATGAAAGCTGACTGAAAAAGAGGGGCAGTCCAGGGCCACTGTCAACCCCCACACCTGCACAGCGCTTGGGGGGAACCCCCCCCTCAGAAATCCCCACCACTGCCTAACCCTGTTCCACCCTGGGTCCCCATCAGCTAACCCCCCCCCCCCCCCCCCCACCACCACCACACACATGCCCCTCCCCCCTCCCCGCTGCATGTGAGTGCGGTTCTGTTGGCAGTGGGCCAAAGGCATGTATAGACGTGGCCTTGTTTTGCATCCCCGTGACCCTGCCACCGCTCTCCCCCAGCTCGGAGACAGTGGTGGGACGGCGGACCGCGCGCTCCCCTCTGCCTGGAGCCGGCGGGGGGGCTGGGGGTGGGGGTTTGGGACACCAGTCCAATCAGACGCTCTGTGCCCACGGCAGGGAAGAAAGAAAAACACTCGGGCTGCCTGTGCCCTCTGAATGCAGATGAGCCTCCGCTTTCAAATGCAGCAGCTCAGAGGATTCCGCCGGGCACGGTGTGGGCGATTTGCACTCTCCTGCCAGCTCTGCCTGCATACACATTTCTTTGAAGATGACATTTTTTTTTTCCTTCTGCTTTTTCTGTGCGCCCAAGATTGGCCCTGAGAGAGGCCGGTAATCAGGTCTTCTGTGCTGATGGCGCGGCGAAACAAGATGATACCGCTAACGACTTTAGAGGAGGCAACTGCATCAAATTATATCACGGCGTAACTGCAACCAGAGTCTGCAAACTGCAAAACTTGTACTTGAAAAACTGGGAGCCTTTCCAATTCTTTGCTGGTAGGCTGTGCTGTTAACTGACATGTTTTTAGAACATAATCTGGTGTTGTTACTGGAGGTGCTAACACTAAAAACAAGGTTGTTGTCTTAAATCCTCAGCTTGCCCAGAGGTTGAACTTAGCTCTCTCCCTCAGCTGGTAAACTGAAACTGCAATGGGGAGAGGCAGCCCGCAGCCTACACCACACAAATATTCCTCCACGAGTCCCCTGGGAAAGGCCAGGAATGCCAGTGGATCTCTGGCAGTGGACACGTTTCTTGAATGACTCCTTCTTTGGTGGCCTGCGGAGCCTCAGGAAAAGCTCTCTTACTCCCCCTGTTTTATTAGAGAACCCAAGAGCCTGTGCGCTGCTCGTCAACTAGCAACAGTGACTGACAGCCCCTGCTGCAACCAAGTTAAGGCACCAACATCCATAAAGTGGACGGCACTTGAATGCAGTTTCGAATATTCTCACACACACCAATGCCACAGACGGCCCTGTGAGGCGCAATGAGACGTGCCAATCCCGCCAGCCCAGCCAGGTCCTTACCGTCTTCCGTCTCCTGCCACACGATGCCCTCCAGGTTGACGCTGGTGCCGGGCTCGCAGGGTCCCAGGCACTCGGGCTCGGTGGCCAGGGCCACGTCCGATGTGTTGACGGCCACTGAGCGAGTGCGGACCATGATCTGCTCGCAGGGGGAGGCAATGTCACTGTTCCCCACTGGGGCCAGGAGGTGCAGCGGGGGAGGGGCGGGGGTGGAGACCGGAGACTCCATCTGGGGGGGGGAGAAAGAGAGAGAGAGAGAGAGGGGGGAGGGGGAGGTTACAACTCTGTACATACACACAATGAGCAAAGAAGGAACAGTGACAAAGCAGACTTAACGCCTGAGAGATGGTGGTGCACCAGCTCCCTTGTCGTGAAGATGTCCTGATAACGAAGCAGACTGCTGCTGCTGCTGCTGCTGCTGTTATATGGACAAAGCCCTTTCCTTCCTACCACCCTCGTCCTGATTAGGAAACGGGAGTGTGCTGGAAGTCCCACTCCACGGAAAGGAGGGGTGGACCAGAGAGCGCCCCGCCCTGCTGGCCACTCAGGGGGCTCTCTGACAGCACTGAGCTGGCCTTGTTGCTCTGGATGAGTAACCATCTCCCTCCCCATCTGTGCTGAGCTCAGTCATTGATCCCACCTGCTCGGCAACACCGAAGCAGGCATCCGCTGTGGACCCAGTGGCATGAACGGCCGTGGAGCCTAGCGTGATGCTCATCACCATCCTAAGTGCTTATTATTCACGGCTAAAGAGCATTAGATCATAGCATGCGAGATACAGAGGCCGTCAGGACATGCACTTTCCAGCTCCCAAAGTTATTTCAATGGGCCAGTGCTCATGGCAGTAACCAGGGTGTGAAAAATAGTGAGGCGGGGTTAGGTTTTGTCAAAATTATACATATAAACATTACATACACAGAAACAGACCTGTTGCTATTTACAACACACAAATTTTATTTGTGCTTTAATTATACGGTACACCATCTGAACTGGATTGTACTGAATAACCTCTCATGTGTGGAACCTTCATATTAATATGCATTGCTGAATGAATAATAAATCGTAAGAACATTATCTAGAGCATCAAAATACATAGGCCTACGGTATGAAGCATGATAATTAAGCTAAGGTTATTTGTAACCTTAGCTAGCTGTAAAAATAAAAGAAAAAATGCTTGAGAGTAACACCATTACAAGCTAACGTCATTATACACTTATATTCATTTCCCAATTTGGCTTTGAAATGTTTTGTAGGCCTACTATTATTGATACTGTCGCCTACATAAGCCGTTTTTAAACAATGGCGTTATGTGAAAAGTTAGCTAGCCCTCTAATATGAAGGAAATAGCCTAGCCTTCATCATGGCCAGAGTACGCATGTTTAATATGTTTCATACAATTACTCCAGATGCTGTACCAGGTTACTGCTTTATTATTATTCTTACAGATAATGGCATAACGATAATTGCTTTGTCTTACCGAATGGTATGCTGCCAGTTCACACACAAGCCACCTGCTGCTACTAACGTGCGTAAATTCCAATTGCTGCTGTCAGTGGAAGTGCTGATGATGCAAGGGGTTGCGCTCGCGCCCTTTCTCAGAACTCTCACGCACAGCGGACACTAAATAACAATTCTAAACTGAGTTAAGCATGCACTCATCTCAGAGGAGAAGTTCTCAGCCACAGATTTTTTTTATCCAGTTGTATTTAGCTTCAAATTTTATTTTAGCGCTAAAAAAAAATTACCGAGGTCCAGACCCCGGCGACCTCATAGCTGGTTACGGGCATGCCAGTGCTGTGCCGGGTCTGTGCATGTCTGAGGTTGCATTAAGAAGTGCTGGTTTGCCAGTTTAATTAGTAATGATTATTGACTTACACAAATGAACCTTCCACAATCAGTAAGAGATCTCTCTTGTTGATTACCATATGGGACGCAGCCTACTTGGCTATCAAAAACTCCTCCTGATGTGACCAGGAATGCAATTATTCAAAAAATTCCAAGGAGACAAATCTTACCAAAAACTCTTTTTTATGAGTAGCAGTAAAACAGCAAATGAAATAACTTAATTCTGTAATGCTATTTCCTCCCCGAGTGTGGAAATGAATGCAAATGCCTGAATCTCTGGCATCAACTTCTAAAAGGAATTACTTACACTGAACATACAGCCGCCATACAGTATTCAAATATCAGTTTGTTCACAAATGCACATCCCTGCTTTCTGCCAAACATTAGCAACTCCACAACACAGGACAGGCCAGCTGAGCTCCAGGTAGGCTCTCTCGTGAGGTAAGCCTAGAGGTGAGAAGGCCTTATGACGTCCTAATCTCTTGTTGTCAGATTACAATGCATGAATCATGCTAGCAATGGCTAGGCTGTGGATCCATCCCTCCTTCAGTCTGCAGAAGGAGCTAAGCCTGGATAAGGTCCACAGAGAACCCTGCACTTTAACATGGCTCCCAAAGCCGTTTCCATATCAGACAGGAGTAGGTGCTGCTTTTTTGGGGGGGTCTTTGTCCTGCAATTTACTGATGGATTCCCTGAATTTAACTGCAGCTTGTCAAAATGTGGCATGCAGGGCACTGGCACAAGAGGGAAAACCAGTATGGTGAGACTGGGAGCAGCGTACAAGACACTACTGATGATACTGGAACACGACTCATTTCTCTATAACTTAATGTCACAGAAAGCATACGAGCCAGATTCAAAAACTCCCAGTCACCACACTTTTGTGCTATTCTAACTAAACATGCAGAGAGTAAAACACGATTATTAAAAAATTATTGCCAACTGGACCTGTCAGGCTCACATGAGAGGGTTACTGCTCTAATACCATTTCACAATGTTATCAAGCTTACTGTTTTCAGTGCTAAAACACACAACAAAACTCATAAAAATGGCACGCAAAAGTGACTGTATCATTGCCAGCGAGCCACCCCACCGGTGTTACATTTCCATTTCATTGCTGTAGGTGTCTGCGGAGGGATCAAATAAACGCCCCTGTTCTCACCACGGTTCAAACGACTCCCCCTCCTCCACTGCTGTCAGACAAGCCTCTCTTGCCTTGTGCTCGTGTCTTGCTTTCTTCCCGTGCGCCTTTCTGACTGCTTATCATTGATGTGGTTCTGTGAGTAATGGCTGGTCAGAAACAGCTGCTGGAGTATCATGCTCCTGAGTGGTCTTTTTTTAAAAAAATTTTTTTAAACGTCTGTGGGCTGTTCTTCTTTCAAGCTCAGCTCCTGAAAACCAAACATCTAATGTAATTATACGCTGAAAAGAAAAAAAAAAAAAAAAATTCTGACGGGCCAGGAATGAAACTTTCAGATGCTTATAGGTGAAATTACAGTACCTTAAAAGCACTCAAACTCCAAAATCTGATGAAGCTGAGGTATGTCTCTTTAAGGGCTACCATCAGGGTGAAAATTGCGCTGTGTATTTTAGGCTTTCCACACACAGGTCCTTCACGACACCTCTACCCACAAGCAAATCTGCACAGAGCCTGTGTTTACTGCTCTGAGTCCTCTGTGAGCCTACCACACTGGACACAAACAACCATGTGGCCTTTCCCTCCAGCTGAAATCTGTTTATGCTTTTCTGACAACAGTCAGGAGACTCATCTGTGCTCATTTAGTGAAGGTAAGTGAAGGAGTTGGCCTCACTTAAAATGTACAAAGTTTCGTGCCACTTACATTGTGATCTCACTCATACGACAGGCAGTGATTCATTCTCAGTTGCAGTTAACCTCACACAGACCAAGAAGCTAAAGTAGCAGATGTCATGCCACAGTAAAACAACCACAGGATAATTAACGAGGGGGCGCTGAATTAGAGGGACTTCACAGATGGCATCATTTCCACCGTGGAGCCTCTGCTCTACAGTGGAGCCTTTTGTTCTGATGCCCCACCAGCAAAGTGGACTCTAACAATCCTCTCACAAGCCCAGCTCAGGGAGTGGAGACGCCAACTGGCTCTTAGCGATCAGTAATTGTCCCCCAGCACGTATAATGGCCAAGCAACTTGCTCTTCTACCAAGAACATGCTTGTCAGAGTTCTGAGTGGTCATCAGCTCTGAGTGAGCAAACTGCGGTAGCGGGCTTTGATCCATTTTGCACATTTGCACACATCCCGCATGAAGATTTTCTGGCTGAAAACAACATAAATGCTTCCAATCTAACAGGGAAAAAGCAGAGGGAAACAGACCCTCACCCCTCATTACAGAACCCATTAACGTCGCCGGGTGCTCGGTACAAAAGCCCCACTCACTCACCTTCACAGCTCGGCTGTGAGCGCTCAAAAGGTAGGCCATTTGCATAGCTACTTTTCCGCTGATTTTCAAAGCAAATGCCATGAAGAGGCTCTTTGTGAGGGAGACTGTGGAAGGGGAACGGGGTGCGAGGGGAACCACAATAGCAGCTCAATTGTTTGTTGGTCTTGCCGCTTTCCTCGTGTATTCACCTAAAGCAACAAGCTCCCAGATGAATTGAGCTGAGAGTGTGGCCTTTAATTAAAGGAGGAGCAGCTGGTTCCTTCAAAAGCCTGGGGACCTCAGAGGATGGCTCTTAAAGGCTCTTATCGCCAAGGATATTATTGAGCCCACTTTGGAAATGATGGATCGTTCTGAAGATGCCCGGGCAAGTGGCGTGAAAGGACACAAGTTTGAATGGAAGGCCTCTATTCAACCTAGTTGGAATGGACTTTGTGCTCATTGGTCAGCAAATGAGCGAATGTTAGGCCTTGTTTTTCTGCATCTTAATTTTAGCCAGGGCCAGACTTATAATGTGTTGTTAAATGTTGTGTAACATACTTTCAAGAATAATGGGGGAGGTTTTCTGGAATTCTATTGACCTTTCAATAGTCAATGCTGTCCACTGTCCACAGTGACTTATCACCCCTGTCACCATGTGAAATAACCACCTCAGATGTCATCAGCACATAAGAAAACCCTATGCAAAACCGTTGCAAACTTGTGAGCCTAACACTGTAGTGATTGTACCAATGCCTCAGTCTTCCATGAGCTTGTGCAAGTGTGGCAGATTCAGTCATAATGCCTTCAGGTCGGCAAGAGCTACAGACTGACGCTGTAAAAAGGCTCGTCTGCTCTGGGCACCCAAGCAAGCATTATTCAAACCCACTTCTTCAGCGTCAGTGAAAAACTACGAACTGACACATAAATTGCTCACTTCCACTCAGCAATCCACCAACGCAAAATTCAGTAGCGTTCTCTCCCTGTCCCTCTCCTCTCCCTCGGTCTCCGTCACTCTTTCACTCTGTTTCATGCTCCCTCCCTCCCTCTCTCCCTGCTGTCTCTCTCCCTCTCTCTGAATTTACAGCCTCGTTTCTAAAAGTCCTCCAAACCACAATGTTTGTGAGGGATCTGCAGAGTCACGCAAGCGTTCCCTCCGACACACTCCCAGCGCAGCTCGCCGGGAAAGCCGCAGTGGCTGAGAGTGGCGTGTTGCTGGCCCTGCCGAGCTGCCGCGGTTTGCCCTCCCGCCAGGACAGAACTTCTCTGGATGATGGAAGGAGGTTAATCTCTTCAAACGCTGGCGTACAGACTGCATATCTTCCATTTTTAGATTCAGGAGAATGTTGTTTCTGCGTGCGCGGGCTCAGATGTACGCGGTGGTCATCTGACAGGCATTTAACCTCGCAGGAACACTCGACGCACACTTCACTAGACTTAAACCCCGACTTGCTGTTTACTCACGGCTGGGATTATGAAACTGAGCTCATGGGTTCAGTTGGGATAAGGAGGGGATTATTTAGGAGTGTCATATCCAAACACCTGTTTTTTTTTTGTTTTTTTTTTATGTGGTGTTCGTGAGGGTGCTTTAATTATAACAGGAGTGCCCCTCTAAAAGAGGTAAAGGGCCAGGGCTGTAGGCCCCTTCCAACATGGTGACCCTCATGCCGTGCAAAGCACTGATGTGAAGGAAGCACGTTGGGACTCTGCTCCAACACAGCAGTCCTCCACGCCCAAGGGAGGACTGCCGGAAAGAGAAGGGTGCGATCGTCTTGCCTGGCAGATGGATCAGAACAAACATTTAAATCAATACGCAGCCGCGGCTCTCACAAGGAAACTGCAGTGGAGTAGAGCTACGCTACCGTCCGTGGCTTTGTCTCTCCTCTTGTGGATTCAGGGGCACCATTAGTGGTTTAAGAGGGGCGGTGCGAGTTTTTCTTTATTTAATTTTCATTGGGCCAAGCATGTGACCGCTGTCCCTGCTTTATATACACCCCATGCGAGATGTGAAACCATGCTTATTTCGGTCAAGCGAGCGCCTTCAAAACAGCTGACTGACTGCTTTGAAATCACTGTGGTTTGTCAGGCTTTTTTTTTCCTCCTCCTACCCTACTTGAGGCACTTTAAACATTCTGAGCCAAACCGTGATGGAGTCTGAAATGACACCTTGTGGTTCAGCTCACTGCAAAGGCTGTCTGGAAATCGATGGAAAACAAGGTGACAGCTCTCATTGGGAAAAGCTCAGTCTTGCTTTTCTCAAGAGGAGCGGGGCACGGAAAAGAGGCTTAGCTGCCAACTGTATGCGCGGCTCTTTTGTCTGTGCAGGTCTTCAGGCTTTTCATTCATCTCATCCCCTTTATTACTCAAGTCATTTATTTTTTGGCATTACTCAGCCTAGTTAAACATCTCCAGTAAATCAAATTACACTGATCAGGTCATGCCAAAGTGGAACAGATACAAGCAGCTACCGAGATTCTCACAGAACCCTGCTTTGCTATGCTTGATTTAACCTGTCAATTTACAATCTGAACAAAACATGGCAAGAATGCTGGTACAAAAATAGCCTCTTAACAAGCCATTTCCTGGCTGGGGGGAGAGGTACCTGAGGTTAAACAAGACCGTGAGGGTTTGGTTTGGGAAGAAGGGGGCCCCCTCCTCCCTCTTTTGGACCTGCACCCCTGTTCCTCGGAGGTCTGGAAAGCGTCCCACAGCCGTATCCACTTTCAGCCCGGCGTGGTATGGAAAACCCATACTGCTTTGGATCAAATTTCAGTGGAAGAAAACGCAACCACTGGCAAACGAAAAAAAAAGAAAAAAACGCTCTGAGGCCAAAGACAGACAGTTGAAGAAAAAGATCTCCTCCCTCAGTACTAAAAAGGAGGAGTTTGGCGTGTATCAAAGATGCAATTTCATTGAGTTCATAGATTCCTCTGGCAACCCCCCCCCCCCTTTGGGGAGTGGGTGAGCATTTGCGGTTGGTGACAGTTCTGGGGGTGCGGGGAGAGATGATGTCAGCCTCCCGCTGTCCTCCTTGGGATGCCTGGGCGCTGATGGACTTCCTGCCCCTGCGGCAGAGCGGAGAGTTCAGGCCGTGTCACACTCTGCCGCTGACGGCGGCGAGCAGGAGGCCGTGGGCTGCACGAAAAGCGCCCGGGCTGTGCTGTCGTGAAGACCGATTGCTCGCGCGTGACCCTGAGATGGGACAGGAGCGGAAGTCTGGAGAGGCCTGGGGGAATGGGGGTAAGGGCTGGCTTCCATCACGGAAGGAGACGTCACAGGAATGGGATGATAAAAAAACAAAAACGGAGGCAGAAGATTTCGTGCAGAGCCCTGCTGAAGCAGAAGAGCCGGTAAACAGCTTCAGCAAAGGAATCTCTGCAGCCTCAAAAAGGAAGAATAACCTGCCTCTGCCATCAGGTCCTAAAAATGCGTCTGAATTCAGAACAAAGTGGTTCAGCCTGGCTTTTTCTGAGAGGCTAGATTGAAATCTATCCCACTTATACTATTGGGAAAAAAAGATGGGAGCGATTAGGCCACTCATCCATGTCTATAGACGCAATGTTAGGTAGAAATGAAGGAGCGCTGATCAGAGATAAAGGAAAAAGAATGAATTCGAAGCCAGAAGCAATTTCTTTCAGAACAAATTTTGCCATGGCTCAATTACTCTTAATCACATGCTATATTAATATTAAATTTGATAATCTGAACAGCTCTCTGCAAAGAAGGCAACCTGATTGGTCCAATTTCTCTGGGATGAGTGGCTCTCACCCAGGCCACACACCAACTCTCACCAATCCTTGAACTTTCACCCCTCCGTGACCTTGGCCTTATCAAGGCGGGCTATAAATTGTTTTGTTACTATAAACATTTTACTCTGCTAGCGGAAGGGACTCTGCTCAAGTGAGGCTGTTGAACACTGCTTAAAGCTTGTAAAAAGTTCCTTGATAAAAATCTCCCTGCATGTAAACAGCAGGCTGAAAGAGAAGCTTTATGGCATCTTGTTTGATTTGCAAAAGGGCACATGCGCCACATGTCACATGAGTTCAGCAACGAAGAGCACATGTTCTATCAGTCATGCATGACCTTTCAACTCAAAGCTCGCAGTGATAAGAGAGTCATCTGCTGTAACTAATGCCACACTACGTTCAGAAAGAACACTCTTGTGGCATTGTTCAGGTCGGCCTCACTAATCCCGACGAGGTAAACAACAAGGCACTGAGGACTTCAGTGGAGAAACTCCAAAGCTGATATTACATGGTTTTTTATAAACATTCCTGTCACATTCACATCCTGTACTGTCTGCCAGTTCTGGTTAGTGCATTAAAATGACACAGCTTGCGTAATATGGTTTGACTCAACCACTGCTGGAAAGCAAACAATAAATGTAGTCATCAAACCACAACTAATTCATGTAGTCAACGAAAACTGTGATTTTCCAGTACAGGTCTGTTTACCTTTCTGGGTCTGGTTATAGCCAGCTGGATAATACCCTACAAAGGAGCAGGCTGAACGCTGAAAAGTCCTCATTTAGCTACTGTAATGCAATGTAAAACTGCCCATCAAACCCTGTTACTGCATGTCAAACATTTTAAATGCAGGTTTCAGTGCTTTAATGAGACTCTCTCACAAGCTGCGAGCACCACGGAGTGAAAGCGGCAAACTGACACAGGACGACTGCTGCACAGGAACACTGCCCTAACAGACAGCAAAAATGATGACTAGAGGGTGGAGATATGAATCTTATCCCTAACAGTATCTAATGAGCACACCCTCACAACTTGGCAAGCCCCGCCCACTCGTCACGACAGGACTTACGACATCTTCTCATGGCAATGACCAATAATGTGGCTGGAAGCCCCTTAAACACCCAAAAAACAAACACACCAACCCTGAGTGAGCTCATCTCATTGCACAACATAACAGCCCTATAACAACAGTGCAATTCAAATAACTTTAAAATCACAACAGGGTACAAAGAGCTTCTGGGTAACTATGGTAGAGCCACTCCATAATATTAAACCAACCACAACACTGACTTTTACCAGGGAACAATTCATTAGTTACACCATCACTCAAGTAACCTTCATTTTTTTTGGATCAGGGAAGCCAATGCCACTCTTGATCTCAGAGTTTTTCCAACCCTTTCAGACCGTAACCACCGTGTAAATGTTGTGGATGGTTACACAGTTTGCATCCAACTCGTTGGCCAAGACATTCTGAGGGAGGCAGTCGTGCCAGGTCTTAAAACATATCGAGCAACAACTGCCTCGTTGCTTGTAATTAGATGGGAATTAATTAAAAATTGGATTTGTGGAAACCAAAGGCTGTCTGTAATCTGGGTTGCCCTGGACCCTGGAAACATCTCTGCTGAGCCCATGCGAGGCCCTGGATTGGCTGGCTCTCTGAGCATGTTGCAGCTGGGTGGATGGTGGGACGGGCACTCTGCAACTCGTTTCACACAGCCTGGCCTGCATTCGAGGGCTTTCCCCCTCCGTCTTCCACCTTCAAAATATCACTGCTAACGGCGTTGTCACAACAAAACACCGCCACGAGAAGAGATGCAGCGATTTTCCTGTAACCTCCTTCCAGATGTGGGCTTTGAAGACAAGCAGAGCTGCCTGCTACCAAAGCCAAAGAAAGGCAGTGCGTCAAAAATGACTAAATACAACATGCTAACAACTTCCAAGGAGAGAATAGCCGAGAGACCGGCTGACAGCGTATTATTTCAGTTTCCATTTCTGAGACACATTGCCACGGAACAAAGCAGGTCAATCTGGCTTTAAAACAAAGACTAAAGATGGCAGGAAAAAAAAAAAACAGTAATGCAGAGTGAATGCGGCTCCACTTCAATGCACCCCCACACTACCCCCACCCCTGATAAGGCTGCTTTGGCAATGGCAACCCAACCCCCACCACTAACAAAGCTTAAATAAAGCCAGCACACCCTCGTAACCTAGATTCATAGAAGAATTGTTTATTCATACCAACCCTGTGCGTCATTAAAGACGGAGAAAGACGTGCCGTTCGCCAGCATATGGCTTCCCGCAAAATGTGCCTCCTCAAACATGCATGCAACATTTGCATATGCCAAGCCTTTCCAGGTTTCACATCAGTTGTGTTTTTTTTTTTTTTTCCCCTCCTCCCAGAAGGAATAAACCGCATTAAGATGCAATTGTGAGCCTAATCTGTTCCGGAGCTCGTTTAATTACTATTATAAAACTGACATTAGGAAGGGTTTGCAGGTGCAGCACTCAGCAGGTACGTCCCTTAAACATCTAAAAGCACTGATTTAAGAAAAATAAACATCTATAATTCATGAAAAAAACCCAGACTCAGTTGCAAAGCAAGCACTTCTTTAAATCACTGGCGCCCGGTGTATTAGACACTGCTGTCCATTTGCTGTGCAAGACCGAGTCTATGTGGTGTTTTATGCGATGTAATTACAGTGCCTCTTGCAATAGGGCAAAAGGGACTGCAGGTTAAAGCAGAGAAAGCAATGAGAGTATTGCACACAGGATGCTTCAGGTTCAGCACAACAGCCCAGGAACGACAGCACACCTCTGGTGCAAGACTACAATCCCAGCATGCACCGGGAACACAAACCTGACCAATGCGCTGTGCTAAAACCCTGCCGGGTAAGTCCGATAAAGCTGCGGATGGACAGGCATGCAGTATGCGATTTGATAACACAAAGTTAAGACGAACACAGCACACACGAATTAAGACTTCAAAAACCACACCGAGCGCAGAAGCCGCGTGCAGACACATCCTGACTCTAACGGCTATGGAGAGAAAAACGAGAATGAATGTCCTGCTGCTTCAAATACCTTGTCAGAGAGAGTCTTCATTCTGAGTGCCTCCACAGAAAACTGCAGAATACCTTGTTTGCATTTCATAGCTGACAACTCCCTGGCGGAGCACTATCTAATGTCCCAGTCACAACTGATTGAAGAGGCAGAAGCCAAACAAAAGATTCTATGGAGCTGGAGACATTTTCCACACAAACCAGAGGGGAGGCAACTGCATCAGACAGCTTGAAGGACTGAGTTTCCTTTCATCTGTAGGCCCTTAGCAACAGCTTCAGATTGCTTTTCACCTGTTGCTAAGAGGAATGAGACTCTCAGGCGATCCTTCCTCACAACCCAGCAACATCGAGGAAGGAAAATTTAAATTAGAAGGGAAAAAAAAAAATCAGAACGCAATCACCATTCTTTCTAACCATTCAGAAGCAAAAACAAAGAGTCTGATTGAAGGAGAACCTCCAGACAATAATTAAAGGCATTTAAAAGAGGCTATGGTTAATTTGATATTCAATTGGAGGCGGCAGAACATTTAAAACCTGATTTGATTAAGAAACAAAACAGGCAATTTGAGAAGCACCAAAAAAAAAAAAAAAAACGCTTTACCTGAAGAGGCCCTTTATTGGTTTTCAGTGATAATCACTGTAGGTGCTTTACAAAAGAGCTTCCTTTCTGCATTCACTACCTGTGGCATTAATGAGAATGAGAGCAGGAGAGCGAGACGACGAGAGCCAGGGAGGGTGGGGGGGTGGAGTTGGGGGGGGGGGGGGGTTGGGAGCCAGGAGTCGAAACCTTGTCAACACCTGTAATTTGGAAAGGAAGAGCGCCGTGGAAAATAACCGTTCCTGGGGACACCTGGGATCGGGAAGGTGCGACTCAGCACAAAGGCGCGTGGACCCTTTTCGCAGGCACGCTTGCTGGGTCCAGGTCAAATAAGACTAATTCTTGACATCAGCTTTGGCTCTGGCATAATTGGAGAAACATGAGAATGCTGTGAAGAGGAAAAAGTGACTGCATCGGCTAGAGCTGAGTTATAGCAACCAGCTGTGTTACCTAAAACAATCCTGGAGGTCCTACGCAGCTAAACATAGAGGCAACAAAATAATTACAAACTCCCATTGCTGTGGCTTGCAGGTCAGACTAAATTGTTTAGCAATTGCTTTGCAAAATAGTTAGTGGGTCGGGGGGGGGGTTGCGTTAAGCCATATATGAATGTCTTTCATTATCAACTGCATTCAATAAACCATTCAAAATGAGTCTGAGACACGTATTGTGCTTGGATGTGTCAGGTCAGAATGGTAACAGCCGTCCGTTGCTATGCAGTTGGCTGATGATTAATCACTGGGCCGGATCAAAAAAAGAGAAAAGCCTGTCTTTTGTCTATTAGGTCAGGCCTGAGCGAAGTCACACGTTACAGTACATTTACACTAACACAGACATCAGACAACAATGGCGGGAGGCGAGCGCTGAAAGCCAAGGTGCCGAAGCACAACACAGTGAAATTAAACTGCAATGGGGCTTTCAGCTGGGCTGTAAGGCAAGAACGAGGAAATGAGTAAACTCTCCAATTTAACGCTCTCCGTCCTCTCTGAAGCAACATTAACGCGTGCGTTTTGACATTCGTATAATAGTCAGAGGTTTTGCCACGCTGCTGCCGCCCCCGTTACCAGCAGCAAAAACGTTCTTCAAAAGAAGCCATTTCTCTGCTCGCGGAGAGAGCCTCTTCAGCTGGCAGAGGGCTCAAGCCGTGTCTCCCTCACTTTGCCCTAGTTTTCATGCGACGTGGGGCTGCCAGCCTCTTGCTTCTCACCCATGCGTGAAAACAGGTGCTCAGAAAAACACAGCAGTTTCCACAAGGTGAATTGTTTGTGTGACCTGAGAAAATGGCCTCTGTGCTTGATGTAATATGACCTTAGCACAAGAGACAGAATGGGGGAGAGGGAGGGAGGGAGGAGAGAAATCCATTTCTACAGACGGCATTACAATCGAGATAGTGTTTCGCAACGCCCGCCACTTATCTGTGTTCAGAGCTTGAAGGCCCCCATGTAGTCGGCAGGTAGCAGAGCAAGCTGTTCCACTAAAAAGACCAGGGATTGTCCGATTACTGTAAAGGGATGAACGGATGACTTGGCACCTACTGAGGCCATAAACAGGAAATACCACACCGTTGTCTTTGTGTACAACAACAGATCGTGTATTACTGAGGTGTGAAAGGCAAAAAAACGGACCCAGACAAGCTTAAAAAAAACCCAGCGCAGGTCCTGTTCCTCCTCCCATCCCCCCACTCGCTTCCCCAGACGAGTGAGAACGCTGGCAGCTCAGTCTGCAGCGGCTTTGAGGAGCCCTGTTCCCATTCGCTGCGCTAAAGTGCAATTGAGAGGAGTTGACCGCAGCTGTACCTTGCGCTGACTGAGGTTTGGCTGACTGGCTTTTGCCCAGCAGGTGTTCGCCACACTATTCTCTGGTCTCAGTGTGAGCCTGCCTTACCCCGCCCCCGCCCCCACCCCACACCCCCCGTGCAGCTGGCTGACTTTGGCCACTGCCTGGCATTGTGTGCTGGCTGGGGGTGGAGGAGCTTGTACATTTTGAGGGATGGTGACCCCCCCACCCTCCACCCCAAACCCCCCCAACCCCTCCCGGGCAAAACCCTCCTTTCACAAGTATGGCGACCTGAATTTTTCCACTTCTGTGACTGGCTTAGAACGGGGAAGCATGTGTGGGAAACTGCCTGTAAACATTTCTCTTTCCTGGGAGGCCAATGAAGCTTCCTGCCTCCAGCTACTAGTAATAACGAGTCCACTCGAAAGCACTGCGGCAACACTCAACATTCTTTTTTTGTTTTTGAGCTGGTAAATCTTGTTACTCTGTATGCTTTTACTGAATGGCCTTCAGTTGTTATTGTCTGGCCTCGCTAAGAGCAGGCCAATTCCACGCTGCCTTTATCATATAGCCCCCATGAGCAGAGCCTGCTTACCTTTTCTCAGAATCCCCAGAGGAGAAACCTGAACAACACAAGGGGGAGGCGGGGGGGGGAGTGGGAGAGAGCGGGGGGGGGAGTGGGGAGAAGATCCAGGTGTCTCTGACACTCTGAACACATATGGAACGACCAACCCGAGAGAGCAATCTGCTACTCTCAAAAGCCCCGTCTCCCTGCGACACACTCCAACAAAGTCCCATCTGTGCTGGAGAAGAAAATACCAGATACACCGCCCCTCCCCCCACCCCCGCACACTACCCTGCCTCAAGCACTGACCTCAAGCCGTTCCACAAGTACGGTATTTATTACAATAATAATCCACATTCTTGTCAAGGTCACCCGCTGGAGCTTTGGGCCGAGGGGCTGGGTGGGGAGCAGGGCTGCAGATAAGCGGTACAGAGTGTTGGGTTTCTCCCTGCCTGGCCCGCTGCTTAGTCATGGCCCTCGTGTCACCGGCGCTTTTCCGCGCGGAAACAAATCGCATTGGCTCATGGCGCCCCCGCCTCACACCCCGGAGCGACAATCGCCGAGCTGCTAGCACTGCACCGAGAAAAACCCCAGAAATGCATTTAATTCGCTTGTGAGATCTGTCCGCTCGAAAGCAAAACACCTTCTAAAACTGGATTTATTTTCGCTCATGAAAGAAATATCTTTAAAAAAAAAAAAAAAGGCAAATATTATTTCCTGCTCTGTAACACTAATGGATGAGCCAATTTCAACTAATCTCATTTTGGAAACTATTATTATTTTATCTGTACAATGGTTTGCCTATTTTTCTAGATAGAAATTAAAAAAAACAGCCTGTTTCTCAGACAGCATTCATTGAAATTCCAGAGCTGTATTTCAGTGGCCAAAGGCATGTTACGTATCACATGATTTCCATTTTCTTTTTATGTAGAGAGAAAGTGATGTCAGCCATGCAGTCCTCACTGCAATACCGAGAGAAAGCCACCTACTCCTGAGCTGCACTATACCTCTGCTTTCAGACTGAACATCCCCCCATTACAGTCAGAGTGCCCGTATCCATTCCCCAGGATTGGTCTCACAAGAGCCCACCTTTTCCTCCACTTCAACCATGATGCCCTTCCACAACCCACAGCCCTTGACTGTACTGGCTGCTTTCTCAGAGAGACACTGAAGGGGGGAGGGGGGGGGGTTTGGCTGGATGATAAGACCACTTAGCATCTCTGCTCAGAGAGAGACAGAGAGAGAGATCTCTGGTGAGGACTGCAGAGGCTGCCGTGCAGAGTGCTCTTATTTCAGCGGTCTGAGGGAGTAAGCTGCTGGCTTTGAGCAGGCTGAGGACTCTCCTCTACGCCTCTGCCCAGCTTGGGAGCCTGTGGTCAGAGGCCGGCTCACAGCCTCTGAAACACACTAGACTTGCAAAACAAGTTGTTATTCTGCTTGTGCCATTTCCCGTGAGATCACCCCCCCCCCTCTCCAACCACACACAAGGTATTTATAGAAAGGTTCTGTGTTCCCCTGAGTTTCCTGTGCAGAAAACCCCTGTGTGGGTGGGACCTCCTGACACAGGGAGATGACAGACATGGAAACACCCCCCCCTCCTCCCCTCCCTGTGGGGCGAGGGGGTGACACTTTCTCCCACAGTACTGCTGTAGAGAAACGGTGGAAATCTCCTCCCCTCCACCCCCCTGAACTTTGTTTCCACCCCCCCCCCCACATTCTTAAACTAGCTGAGATTTCAAACAGCAGATTATGCTGCTTTCAAAACACCAAGGCAAAAAAAACAGCTCTATCAGCTCCCAGCATGTTTTCTCAAAGAGTTTTTCTTGGTTGAACGCCTTGCGGTCTTCATGCTATCGTATGAAATTGACATTGCATATAAGAGGCCAGCTTCAAGCAGCATAGGCTAGGACATATTCAAAAAGAGAGACGTCCACCTTTCAACTAAAGAGTACTTAGATCAGAAGCACCACAGAATCTGGTGGGGGGGAAAATATCTATCCCTGCCATCAACAGACAAGGGTATATAGCTACACATGACCCATGGTTGGACTCTGACCCCCTGTGTGGGAAGCTTCCCTCTGTCTCTGGCCTGAATGAACAAACACTGCTCCCTTGTCCCTTCACCCATACTCTCTCTCTCTCTCTCTCTCTCTCTCCCCCACACACACACACACACTTCCAGCTGCCCCCAGTCCAGGCCCCTCTCCTCCCCTTGACCCCCCGCCGCGGACCGCCTCCCTCCAGCCTTTCTGCCACATGCCCTGGCCTCGCCATTAACAGCTTAATGGACAGCGATGTGAGCCGGGCTGCCCAGCATTCCTCTGGCTCTGCGGCGCTGCCGACCCCCCCCCCCCCCGGAGCTGCCTATCGATCAGCCGCGCTGACCTCACCACTCCCCTGCCCTTCCTGCCACGCGGTGTAATTACTGGGGAATGACAGGCGGCAGCGCAGGAGACGGCCGGCCCGGCGTGCGGACAGCAGCCCTCCCCACACTCCCGCCGCTGTCATTACGACAGGCCTGAACAAACAGCGCCTCAGGACGGGCGGCCGGAGAGGCAAATACGGGGGTGAGGACCTGCCTCTAATGACGCTCTCACCGAGAGAGGATCAGGTTGTGGCTCCTGGCCGTGAGCGTGAATAAACCAGTGAGCTTACACTAGGTCTTTTTATTAAAGCTATTTCCCCTCACCGCAACATGCTCAGCACTTATTGAGGAACGCTGAAGCACAAAGACCGCAAAATCCTCTGACTGCAAAACTCAGATACAAATAATTATTTCCCTCACTACAAGCGCCATAGTGCACCACAGCAGGGGAAAAAATGGATAAAGGACAGGTGAAACTCACACTGACATTACCTGAGGAACTCACAGACCCCTGATGAGTTGGCAGAGGGAGCTGTTGAGCGGTGTGCTAAGGGTCTTTTGATTGTTGTATGCCACCATACCTAATGCTACAGACTCCAAGTCTGTCTTTAGGCTCAGCTTCTGTTCGAAACAAGCATCTGAACTGAATGAGCTACTCAGGAGCAGTCTTGCATTATTTTTCTGATATCTATTATTCTGTTATCTATCAACACAGGGGAAGGTGCAGATGGCTGCAGCAGTGACAGTCAATTCATTTACAATTGCCCGGAATTCTGGAGTTGAGAGGTAGAATGCAGAATAAAATATGCAAAAGGGTCTATGCTCAAAGTCCAAGCCAAAGGGAAGCCCAGCTGTTAGTCCAAAAAAAGTTGTGACATCACTACAGTTACTAAGATGTACTGGTATTAAAGCCAACGGCACTCCTACCAGTCCATATAATTGGTTACTAACACAAACGGTAGAAGCGTTTTTTTAACCTTTTTCTTTGCTTCTTCAGGCAGGCCTGTCTCCACGCAAAGCCAAGCGTCACAGTTTGATGACCTCGTTAGTTCAAGCACTTAATCCGCTAATGCCCTGATAAAAATAAACTGGGGGGGCGGGGTACGGCTGTCAGCCCCCCCCGTTGCCACAGCTGCTCTCCCAGGCCTCCGTCGCTGTTGGCACCGAGGGGGAGCAATCACCACAGGACACCACGTACAAACGTGTCACGCCTTGAGGAGGTGTTGATGAGATGCCATTCTGTCACAAACAGGCCTAAATGAGCCACTGTACTCAAACACAGAGCTCAAAGGCGGGCTGGAAAGCGGCTGCTGCCTACAGCTCAACGTGACGGGATACACAGCGTCCTTGTTTTCAATACATGTTCAAATCAGTGTGAGGAGGAATCCGAGGGCAGTTTCTGATTGGCTGGCCAGTAAATTCTACAGTGTAAGTGTACAGGAGGCTACCAGTTAAGTGCAGGTCGAAGTGGTGGTTATGATGTACTCAGCATAGCAAGGCTTAGTAGAGCAAGAAGTAATGCTTATGTCAGCTTTACAGCCATTTCAGGTGCTGTAAAAAGGTATCAATCCACATACAAACACAAGGATACCAAGACTTGCCTGCATAAATAACTAAGAAATCCTTTCATAAAGGCTCCTGCATTGAACCCTCTGAAGGGAATTAAAACGATATTATGTAAGTCCCACATTAAACATTCATAACGGTTACAATCTTCTGTAAATGTTCTGTGAATGTTCATGGTATATCACCATCATGTTATAGGTGAAACTACCTTGACATTTTAAATTGGGATGTCATGGTAATGTCACTGATGATATGGATAGTAACATTTCATATCTGTCAAAATCTGTCTGTGGGTATTGGTGTTGATGTTAAAGAAGTGCTTATGAAATCATTAGCCTATGCAGCTATGTAGATTATGTTTCTGTGGTTTTCAAAGTAGAAGCCTTTACAGAGAGTATGATCAATAACACTAACGTTTGGAAAATATATGGTAATAATGTTGGTATTTGCCAAGATCAACTCCACAGTGAATGGCATAGTCATGCATGAAAGCAGAGTATATATATTACACTTTCCTGGAACCGGCCTAGGCTTTCCTAGAAGGCGCATTTCACAGTGGGGTTAAACCACCAAACTCTCATTCTTACTCTCCCCGCGGCAGGGAAAACAAAAAAAGTCCAACTGACGCGACTTGATGTGTCATTTTCCACATGCAAATTGGGCACAATTCTGATAAAAGATCACCCATTATTACTCAATAACAGATAGTAATCATAATAAGCACAACTTGTCCCTTGCCTGGCTGTGTGTTGAAATGCTCTCGCTGCATTTGGTCCACAGCGTGTCTCCTCCTGTGGGATTTCATTCTGAGTAGGGACCGAATTCATTTGATGAAAATGTACGAGCGGCTGTTCCAGATGGAGAGAGGCCCATTTACAGGGCATAATTGAGTCTGTGAGTGCAGCGCAATCCGGGGTCACTGTCCTCTCCGTGAAGAGCAGCTCATTTGCATTTTGAGTCCCTGTATTTTAATTAAATACCATTTTCATATCTTATTTCTGGCCTCTGAATGTTAACCGTCTGCTTTTCTGTTGCATTCCCTATGAGTACCGTTTTCCACACTAATCAACTCAGGCAAGCACAGTGATTAAGACCTTTCTCTGAGAATTCTACATGGAGAGGCACCAAATGACTCCTGTCGTCCAAGATACTTGTGCGATTTGTTCCTGGGGCTCTGTGTGTTTCTGAGGGCTCCCACACCGGCTAATTTCCTCCTTTAATGTCAGGGCTTTATGAGGAACAGCAGTTGGCTGTTTATTCTGCACTTAACCCATTTCAGTCGAAAGGGAAAAGATCAACTGCGGAGGACAAGAACTGAAGGAAATGAAAGTCTCGGCTTTTCTCAATGAGGAGACGGGGCCACAGATTAAACCCCAGGGCTGGAGGGGATGGGAAATCGGTGTCTGCCTGTGATCCCGGCTGGCCTTTGTTTCCAGACTTCCTCAGACCATATTGCTTTGTTGTAGCTTTTGCGAGTCAAAGGGTCCAATATTGGTCACTGGCAACTTTCCCAAGAAGGGAGATTTGCCATTTGCTGCAGAGAAGCAGCTCCACCCAGAAGGACCCAAGCCCCTTCTATAGCCCCTTTCAATCACAGCAGTACTCTGGGCTTTGGTAATGTGTTTAGCGGGAGACAATTTAAGTGCAGTGCTATTATAACGTAATGAAACTCCTCTGCGCCGAGTGCATTTAGGTGACTACAACAAGAACAAAAGTGACAATTATTCTGTCACACATTCCGGGGGTGAAAAGAGATCGTTTTCAGCCTCTTATGAATGGAGTCCATTTATTAAAGGGTTTTTCTTGGACGCTGTCTTTGACCACTTGAGTGGTAGAACTGAAACTTGAAATCACGCTTCCATAATGGTGCCATTATGGTATTATGGCATGGTACAACGGGAAGTTTTCACCCTGCAGTTATTTATCGAAGGGAGGATCCAAGTTTGACATCTGGCTCTTTCCTGACACTGCGAGGACCGGTTTAAAAATAATCACGCGCAATTTCCAAAATTTGTTTTTAACCCGTCATTTACATTAGTCAATATGTCCCCAGACATGCCAGCGCGGCTGTAAAACCTCATTTAGCTGAAGTGCCGGCGCAAGTCAATGGTGCTTTTCTGTGGATTACGATTTTAAGCACAGATGAATGAGATGACCGAATCTGCAGGGAACGGGGGCTGGCTTGGCAAACTGGGAAAGACTGCAGATGATAGGATAAACGAGGCCGGCTGATAGACAGCCGTCTCTGGGCCCAAAGCACAGTGGCTGCCGGTTTATCCAAGGACACAATGCCTCTGCCTACAAGGGGAGAATCACCATGAATTAGGCAGCACTCCCCTCTTGGGCGGCTTCTCTGCCTGCAGAAAAGGACTGACTGGGGGGAAGGGGAAAAAAAAAAAAAAATCAAAGCCGTTTCTGCCTGTCTCGCTCTTGCGCAGGTAGCTAGAGAGCGGTGCTTTGGGGAATCAGAGCTGAAAAATGATAAATAAGAGTAGCTGCCTCTGACAACATCATTAAAAATAGAGAAGCTGGGGATAGGATGTCGTCTGATAAAAGAAACACTCAGTGCAGACATTCTTCTTTAATGTAGCGAGGACTTAATGACTGACTGGGACAAATCGGACACAGAAAGAGAATTATACAGGTGAAAATGCGGAGGACGGCTTGTGACAAATGACAGAAGATTAAAGATGTATTCAACAGTGCTTAAGAGGTGAAAAGGGGTTTTATTCACAGATAAGCAAAAGTGAGCCCCTTTTCAGGTCAAACATTCACCCCTACACAAGCGGACAAAGAGAGCAGAATCTCTCTCTCTTCCAGGCAAGCCTTGATTAGCCGTGCATGTAAGACACAGGAAATGCATCAAAAAGCCTGATGAAAAACCATTTCCTGCAGTGAAATCTGCAAAAGTGGATATAAGAGCTGTGCTGAATGGAAGAAATCCCCCCCCAAAAAATCCCACATGTAGCATGTGCTCTACTAGCATTCAACAGAAAGAAATATTGTTTGTTCACCACCACCATTACCAGCAATCCACCACTATTTTCTCAACATTCAGGAATTTGCATTACACGTCAAAATAACTGCGATGAGTTATACAAGGACAACATCCTGAGGTGTGCGGAGACATCATCTTGAGTGTTAATCGTGAATTCATGAAATGTAAAATTATATACTGTAGGTTCTCCACTTCCCTATTTTTCCCCACAACATGCTAGTGCTGTATTTTGACTAAAAAAAAAAAATCAGCATCCTCCAGGAAAAAAAAAAAAACTGGGTGGAGAAACAATTAGCAATTAGCTATGTTTTAACAGTTTTAACATGTGAGTTTTAGATTCTAAAAACTGGTTAAATGATCATGATTCTACACATTCACCAAATTCCAAATCAGTTTACAGCGATCATTCTCAAAAGCAGACATTCAGCAGATGTCAACAGAAATACAACTCTAAGCTTCTAAGGTACCTTTCCTTTAATGGTCTTTCCTTGCGCGTGGTGTTTGGAACACAGTGAGTCAACATTCCAACTATTGGACTTGCGCATCTGTTGGCCATGCAGAGTACAAACAAAAATTCAGAAGGGGAAAAAAAAAAAAAGCAGCCGGCAGATACTGAAATTCGGTCCAAGTGTTCTTCGCACCAGGCATTACAGAGCCCATGACATCATCCTTTATCACCGCCCCCAGTGTTTTGCGTTCCGCTGAGGGAGAGTGGGAGCTCCGGTCACCCGAGTGATGTGTGGAGTCACGTTACACGGTGCCGGCCATCCTGCTGGATGTTATTAGAACGCAAACCGTTCCGCAGGTTTCAAAGTCAGGGGCTGTACATCACAAAACATTACATGCCTCCACAGCCACAGTAATGGAAAAAAAGAATCTAGACCAAGGCCTAATCCAAGGATGAGATAGATGTTAACACTGTCATGTTCTACAGCTCAGTGCATCTGGGAGTATTCTCTTTACTGCAGAATCTAGGCTAGGATTTGATGATTCTAGTCATAAACTCCACACCCCCCCAACCCCCTTCTTGGAGTGCAGCCCAGGCCAGAGAGCCCAGGCCAGACCCGCTCAGCACCACTACGCCCCCACCCCCCCCACCCCCTTCTTCTCCACCAACAAATCTGCTGTGCTGTTCAATCCCATGGCCTCAAACACTGCTCTGCTCCTTAGACACACACTGGGGCAGAAAAAGTAACCCCTTTACACCTTTAAAGCTTTATTTTTGTACCAAACAATAGTGCGGTAAATTAGCGAATTATGTGCCCTGATGGTTTCCATAGTTACAATCATTCAATGGGCTCTTGACGCTCTTGATTTTGCTTCTCTCTCTAAGGGACCGTTCCAATGGTTTGCTTTCCAGTCTGCCAGTTTATACGAAGGGCAAAGAAAAAAAAAAAAAAAAATTTGAAATCCATTTTCAAAACACTGTTTTATTTTGGGTGCTGTATGGGTTGGGCCCCCACAGCCCAAAGGTCAATTTAACCTCCGCTCCTTTCCACAATGGCCCCTGTTGGAGGGGGGCTAATTTATTTGAACATGTGACATTTACAATCAGCTTCTTCCAGCAAATTGGATTCTGTGTCACTCAGCTGCAGCCGGAGGGCTTCCATTTCCAATAACTGCAGCGGTCCCAGTCCTTAAAAATAACATCCCACACTGTGCACCGTACGGCTCCTACAGATAATTATGAATGTTAGACATCGCTCCCCGAGGACGACCGTGTTCTGTCTTTAATTTCTATCAGCAGCATAATCCCCTTTTGAAACCCTTTTTAGGGTGAATTAGAAAGGCCCTGTATTCAAAGGAGATGAGGGGGGGGGGGGGGGGGGGAGTGGTAATAATAATCACAAGGGCCTAGCTGTCTGTGTGGATTAGCATGGGAAAGAAAATCCTTTCATCTCAGATCCACACTTTCCAGCCCAGAAACACACACAGTACACAGCCCAAAGCCTACTCTCAGCCAAAGGCAGCTACAACATTCATTTTTTGTTCCCTTTAAAAAAAAAAAAAAAAAACTTTTTTCTCGCTTTTTTTTTTGTCGTGTGCAAGTAGATAATATTCAATTATGTTTATAAAAAAAGGAACACAAGACTAACTGGACCAGAGGCGAGCCCACAGGGCAGAGAGGAGGGGGGGGGGGGGTGTCCCTGTTTAGCATTCTTCATTGGAGCACGCTTGACCTTTCCGGCGTGCGGCCATCTTGCGTTTTGCGGCGTGGCAGGCGTGGGGAGCATTCCCTCACACGGGGGCCGCGACCCCTGTAAGGGCCTGCAGGTGAGGCTTCAGTGGGGGGGTCAGCAGCAGATGGCTGGGGTGCTGGAGCTCACATCACCACATCTGCTGCCGAGCCCACACAATGGCACACCGTGGCCCAGACAGGAAAAACACCACCTGCACCGCACACCTGAAGCGGCTCTGGCAACACCACCGCATATTGCTGCCTCCCCACCGTCCCCCAGGGTTCATGGGATATGGATCGGCGCCTTACGACTCTCGTTTCGCCTCCCGTGTCCGACCGGAATGATCGCCACGGTCCCACCTTGCATCGAGCCAATCCCCTCTCTTAGAAAGGCATGACCGCAAAGGGAGAAAACAGAGAAATGACTCTGGAGTTCGTTTCCATGTCTAATCACACGGGGCTGTGAAGCCTTTGTTAGAGGGAGACAATGGGGGGAGACCACGTCACCTGCCCCCTCCGCCCACGCCCGGCCTTCTGAGAGCGACGATTACATTTCCTTCCACTGGCTTTCGAGCAGCCGATTCACGTGCCAGCCAGCAATGGAGACAAGTGGCTTTTCTTTATCACGCAGAAACCCGACACCGAAAACAAACAAGGAAATCAAGCGCAGGACAGCAGGGCCCGGGCTTCAATAACAAACACCAGGAATGTACCAGCTGGAGAGACCGGGGGAACAAATGGCCACAGAGGGAGGAATGAATCCTGGGCTCCAGACGAGCCTCACAGAGAGTCTAAATAAATACCTAAAGTGAATAACACCAGGAATGAATTCGGGTCTGCCAGAGACACGAAATGTGAAAGCTAGGAGAGGCGGGCGGTGTGTGGCCCCTGGGCTGGATGAAACCTGAAACAGTCCCCCATTTCGCAGACTCCTCTCCTTTTTAACAAGATTGAATGACTGTGCCATCCAGTGTACCTGCAATTTGTGGTTGGGGCTGTAACCATATACAAGCCTCTGGGTTATGCTGGCGAAATGGAAGGTAATACAGCACTACAGCACTAAGACTCTGTTCCCTTCCAGTGGAGTGCTCCTGGAGTGAGGAGCTCATGTCATTGATAGCGGCTGTGAATATATTACCATTTTAAATGTGCGTCTTTAATCTTTAATCCTGACAAAAGGAGACCGTTGGAACCATCACGCGCAGGGTGTTACATGCAGTTTAATAAATGCAATGCCCCCAATGCCTGCTATGTTTTGACATGTGCAATCTTTTTTTTTTTTTTAACCATAAAATCTGTTTACAAGTCTGTACTCACCCACCCCACACAAAACACACAAACAAATACACACACACACACACACACCCTTTTTTGAAAAGACAATGCTAAAAAAAGAATGGTGTACCACACTCCGCCCCCCATTTAAGTGGCCCCTGAGGATTCATATAAAAATGGCTCAACTCAACAAACTCAACAGATCTGACAGGATTTCTTTGACAGCTTTATTCCAGACCTCTGTTGCTGTGGTGCCTGTTTAGCTAAAGCTCTGAGTTAGTTTAACCTCGTACCAGCAATGCGTTTCGTCTTGCTAGTCAGAAATGACAGGCCCCCCACTATGCTTGCCGATTCGCCCAAACGCCTAAAGACATTCACAGTTCACGTGACAAATCTGAATCATCTTCGTATCCCATTAGTCTTTCCATTAATGGAGTCATTTTGCGGCAAGCAATTATTTGACCTCGGTGCTTAATGTTGGATTGATCTGGCTTCATGAGTCAGAGCGCCTCCAAGACTTGAGACGCAAGCGCCAGGCCATTCATGGCTCCAGCAGCATTTGAGCACTAGCATCGCTGCCGTGCTCTGATAAGAAACATCCCACTGAAGCAGACCTATAAGTCTCCCACGCTGTGGCAATGGCTGCAATCAGTCCACTTGTCTGAGCCGTACACTCCTTGTACAGCAGGGATATTTATATTTTCTGCAAACGGGGGGGAACATTTTGCAGTAATCTCTCAGCTCTGACGGACTGCATTCCCTGAATGAGGGAAAGGTGTGAAGGCCCAGTTGCTGCATTACAATAAAACTGCAAAAAAACAGAATAAGATAGCGTGGCTCCAAAACCCAGGGAGCTCCTGGAAAAATTCATTTGTGGTAGCCAAGATTTTCCTATTGCATGTTCACCCCAGAAGGACTTAGCTCATTCAACACTGAGGTGGGTCCATCAGTTGGTCCTTGCGAACTGAATGAGTTCCCTAGCCTAACAGTGCGGAAATGTGTTTACGACGTTACAGAAAGCAAACCAGGCTGAAAAGCTTGAACAGAGGGGAAATGGTTCAACAGTGACTAAAGAGGAGCTGTTGAAGGCAACACTGACATCAACAGATTTTTTAAAAGCCCTGTGAAAATCACCTGTTGAGGAGGGTGTGCTTGACAGTCTGAACTGACAAGTTTCACGCTGCTAAATGTGGGGTTACCATCTTTTTAAAACGCTGTAAAAATAAATCTATTACATACTCCTTGGGTAGCCATTTTCAAGAAGGTGCCAGAAAATTAGTCTGAAGAGAGCTGATTGCATATTATGTAGTGCAGTTATCTAAAATTGCTGTTCCTTTTTAATGTAAATTTCTTGAGTTGAATTGGGTTGACTTTTGTTTGTTTTTAAACTTATTTAGTTCCTTCAGCCCTTTGTTGCCACAGTAACAGAAAAGATCATCACAATGTCTTTGCTTCCACTACAAACTTTGTCATGAAAGTGAAGCGACAGCCTAATAAGAGAATTCACATAGCCAGCTAGCTGAGTTAGTAGCTTAAAAATCTTGGCTTTAATAACGTTGTCATCAATATGCCAATAAATCTGGATAACTACCTTTTCTAAATCAATCATTTGCTATCATATGTTTTGTCCGTTTTGTACTTCATCTTAAAAAAAAAACAAACTGCAAAACCACAGACAGCAAAAGGACTCCAGAGGCTCCTGAGACACGGTGAACTCATCATCGGCTTTCTGTAAAACAAATTCTCAGATTTACGAGTTGGGCCATTTCTTTATGGTTAAAGAAGAACCAACACTGCATCCAGCACACTCGCCCCCCTGGATATATGTGCTCTACCAACCTCCTCATAAGCCCTGAAACAGACAGGAAACAGCATCTCTTCTAAATCAAAAGAAAATTAAAAAAATAAAAAGGCGGCTTTTACGTTCATTACTTCTGATAGTTTTGAGTTTTTGTCTTGCTCTGAAGTTCTAGGCGAACGTCAGAATGGGGTGCAGGGAGGAAGATGAGAGCTGCATGTTCTTTGGAACTTTAATTTGAAATGGCATGCACTTAAAACATTTATGGCTTGTGCAATTTTAACTGCGGCTATGAAATAAAAATGACTCCCTTGTTTTCCCCTTCCTGATTCTTGTCTAAAACCATCACACAGATTGCACTGGGGGAAAATCTGTGCTCAGTTGGCCACTCAACAAGATGGGGAATCAAATACACTTTGCAGCACAGCTTCACATGACAAAAGGGTCTAGCAGTGTACTATTCGATAAGTGCAGCCTTCTGCTCTAGCCTTATTAAAATCTAGCCTGCTCTAGCCTTTAAAATCTTATTAAAGGAGCCTTCCCTGTGACACTAACCTCATTAGACCAAGATAAATTCAAACCACAAAGCCACAGCACACGGCTGTTAAATTTGTCAGTGTACCTGTTAAAAAAGAAAAAGAAAAAGAAAAACCCTCTCCAGCCTATGATCTGCCACTCACACATTTTAGTAGTGTCTTGAGAGGGGGGTGCAAGATGAATCATACAAAAATTCCATATTCTGCTTTTTCCTCTGGCACAAAAACTCAGGCGCACTAACTGCTGTAGTGCTACAGTGGTACTGGACACCACACAGTAGTACTGTTGCGATGTGGCATCTGAGTGAAATGACAGGTAATGTCTGATGCCATTAAGAAAAAGCTGCCTACTGTTGACCTCCTGATGTTAATGGAATGAGTTGAGGCTAACTCAGTGTAACCATCAGTCTCTCTCTCTCTCTTCTTCTCTCTCCACCAGCCCTGTCATTCTCCATCCCCATCTCTCTTCTCTCCAACAGCCCTTCCCTTCTCCTCTCTCTCTGTCCCCGTCTCTCTTCTCTCTTCTCTAACAGCTCTCTCTCTCCTCTCTCAGCCAAAATAGAAAAAGGGAGGGGTGGGGGAGGTGATGGCAGCTCACACAACAGGCTTACATATTAAACCCTCCTAAGTTGTGGCCTCTCTCTGAAACGCCCTGGCCTAAGTCTGCTGGAGGAAGCAGTGAAACAGGGGGGTCACGATGAAATAAATGAATAAACCGGTGTTGTTCCGCCAGCCTCGACCCCAGTTAACACCAGTCTGCTGCGCACAACGGCAGCTTGAACTGAGGAGGAGCGGGGTGACAGCGGCCTATTCAGCTCTCCCTGGCCCCTGGCCACGGCGCGGTGACCGGTCGGACGTGGGGCGGGGACAGGGGCTGGGGGACACTGACGCCAGCTCCCAGCTGCGGTGGGGTGCGTGTCTCAAAGCGGAGCGTCCTGTACGAGGTGTGTGGGATGGTGCAACTTTCGTTCTTTTATTACAGCCCGTGAAGGGAGGTTTAAGGAACCAAGTGGAATCGTGGGTGATTTCCAATTTTTACTGCTTCGGTGGTTTGTTTCACTGCCATCTCATTCGGAGACTAAAACTTCGAGAGAGAAAAAAATTTAAAAATCCCCCGTTACACTCTCTGGTTTGGGATCACCAGGTTAGCTCACGGGTCAGGCTGTCATGACAGTGGACCATTCACAGACAGTCAGTACAAAAACAGGACAGCAGTCACGCTACCCAAGCCAGATTTCAGGGCTTGTTTCTTCCGTTGGCGTGCAGGCTGTGGAAATGATTACCCATTTCAAGAGCAGCCACTTTAAAGCCAAAATCACCATGGGAATTTTGAGCACATATTTAAGAAAGTTCTTCAACATTTTCGCTCAAAGAATATGCCCTGTGCCCTTTTCCTCTTGGATAAACACAGCAACCACCTAATGGCAGCCCTGTGGTCAAAGGTCAACCCCCCCACCGAGATCAGTCCTGCTCTAGCTCTCTCTTTTCAGGGCTTTGTCCCTGCTCGGCTTCTTCTTCCAGGAGGGAAGTCGTCTGCAGAGGAATTGCTGTGTGGGTGTCATTTTCCACTATGAAACCCTTTCCAAGCCATTCCCATGAAAGTTCTTTCCCCCCCACAAACCAGATACCATAAAGCCTCACTGGCCTGCTGAGGACCCATTCTTAAAATAACCTGGGAGCCATAAACACTCAAATAGTCTGAGTGAAAATTTTTAATCATCTAATTTTCTTTTTAAATGAAGCATCGCGAGAAACTATGGCAACTTCAGACTTAAAATCAAATCCATTATAATGTAACCTTTTGAGTAAACACTTGAATGTATTTCCTGAGTTGTACACCTTTTTTACAGGCAGGCAATGATACGACAAACAAAACCAAAGGAAAAAAAAAAAAAACACTTCAAAATCGCAGCGCAATCTGGTTTGCAGTCGGTATCAACTGGAACACGAGGTTCCAATGCCAAGAGAAATTCCTGGGCTGGGTTAGCCAGCTCTTCCCTGCACCCACTGTGAGGGGCTGTTTGTTCTGATCACACAACATGCTTGAAGGATTCAATCACTCCAGAACTGCTTCCCCTGGACAAACTCATTTTGCTCATCCCCCCTCCAGCTGGAGCAGCTCTGAACGGCACACAGAGGGTTAAAACGCTTCACCCATTCATAACACAGTCCTCCCCTCCCCCCCTCAGTCCTTCCACTCAGCCAGCTCTCTCCCTCGCTCCCTCCTCCCTCCCCCCCCTGAAGTGCCCTTTTCTGTAGCAACAGCACGGTAGTCTCTCCTTCCACACAGACCCCAATAAGAACAGAATAATCACGGATTATTAGCAAACTGCCCACCTCTGCCCAGCCCCGCCCCAAACGTACAGCAGAGCTCCAACACGCAGCAATCAAAGAATCCTGGCCTTCTCTGCCTTATCCTACTCGGCTGCGTTTTTTTTCCCTCTCTCCCCCCTAGCTTTCTTGCTACTCACGCATTGAGAGGCGAAATGAGGCGCGTTGGAAATTTGCTGGCTGACAATGGAAGACAGCTGCTCTCCCCGCACAAGTCTTTCATGAGCTGAATTAGCAGTGCGAGCAAGTCTCTCTCTCCTTCCCCTCCCCCCACATGCTGAGCAGCACACCGATCCAGACACACACACACGCCTCGTACAAAGCTGGGAGACAGAGGAGCAGGAGGGGGGGGGAGGGAACCAGGCATGAAAGGGCTTTGTTTCCTGGATCTGTGATCGTTTTTACAGGCCTGACCCAAGATGTTTCGTGTCCTCAAGCTTTTTCCCCTCCATTTCTCCAAAGCTTGTTTCCTGCCATGCCAGCGGTCACACCATGGAGCCAGTCCGCTTTAACAAACCAGTGAGAGACATTAAAAAAAAAAAAAAAGGTGTTGAAACTAAACCATATTCAAAAGATTTTCAGCTATACAAAAAAATAATATCCACAATTCTGGATTAATGGCTGCTTTTATGGTGAAAAATATTAAAATACCCATTTTCCTCATTACCGATCAAATAGAAATCATAAAAAACAGATGAATGATTCGGGTTACAATACACAGGAACAGTCACCTTCAGATTTGACCTCTTCCAGGATTTATTTCTGATGGTAATTATGCACAGGAGCACAGAGCCTTGGACCAGCAATGTTTCCAATAAAACGTCATATGTGAAGTGCATCTAGAGGAGCTCTTCCAAACCTCTCCCACATAAATATACATCTAATCCTGTTTCAGCATGTCAGCCTGGATTACGCCGCGCTTAAGGCTTAGATCCAAAGAAATGCTCTGTATTTGTTAGATTACCTCTGGGGAACAGCTTCAATTCAAATAATTAAGATGGGAAAAAAATGTTACCAGACATTTATTTTGAAAGATGACATCCGGCACATTTTTCGAGAGACACCTCATGTGGGAATCTTACTTATGAAAGATGAAATGGGCCATTTGACAATGGCCATTTATGTGAACTGTTTATCATTCGGTAAAATGTGCAAATGGATTCTGCCGTCATAAATGTATATGATCCTATTCTTAAAAAGTGGTAACCTGTGTGGATAACCTGAGTGTCCTGTCAACAAGGCTGTCACTCAAGGCTATTTTTTTTTTTTGGGGGGTCCAGATGATTTATCTATAGATTAATTAGCTGACATTCATTAACAACAATTGTCATTTTCATTGCAGTTCTCTGCAATGATGTGTATGTCATACAAACAGTGGAAGCAGTGGATGTCCAATCTGCCTACAGCCTGTTCAGTTATATCGGATTGCTACAGTCAAATGGCTTTATTCTCTTGTGGAATCATGTACTTATTCCAATTGTCACACTAAGTATGACAATATATATTCCAGCTATCTGGAAAAAGACCAGAAGATCAATTAGCATTAACTCAATCTCATTTCATGTATTTGGCTAAATATTTAGGATCATACCAAAATAATAAACACTCCCTTTGGGAAAACAATATATTTACTCGTCCTTTCTTCGTGAGTCGACATCACGAACCCAAAGGAGCTCACACTTGCTGCATTAATGCTCCACAGCGTAAGCTTCAACCTCAGTACCACACAGGGTTGTAATTATCACTTCAGCTTCAATAACCTGCCGTGCTGGGAGATCACAGCTAGCTCTACCTTCCTGTCACGTGTACAATCGTTTGTCGTGGAGCCAGCTTCAAGACAGCAGCAGTCTCCTTTCTGTCTTTCATTACAAATGAACAAAACTCAAAGTAAAAGATAATCTCATTAACTGTTCATGAAAACAAATAGCACTAGTACTTCTCCTCATCCTAATATACTCATATCTGGCTATGTACTGACTATGCCCCAGAAAAAATATCATAATTTCCAATTTAACTAAATCAGAAAATGACAACATGTTTTGCAGTTCTGTCAACATCCTGCAAAATAAAATGACTGTATGACTTGGCTAAAATGTGATTAACATCGTTAATGATTTACTTGTTCTGTCCATTAGTCCTCAGCAGTGCTATGCCAAAACGTACTTTATAAAACAATTACTCCAATCCATTTTTCCCCATTAGTCAGTTTGCATCCTAGGTGTGGCAATATTCACCACGGGTCAATGGAACCTGCATCGTCTTAATTTCAATGCACACTGACAAACATCTTTTAACTGATCTATTCCACATCACTAAAAGCCAAGGTAAGTTCCTGAAGATGGAAACGTTTATCGTCTCTTTCGAGAAGTAAGTAGTTCTTGTGGTAAGGCAGCAACTGAACGTGGCAGAGTAATGTTAATATGACACAGATGTCTCAAGGGCCAGCTTGTTAGCTAGCTCATTCACTGGCTAGCTAGCGAATCCAGCAGCAGCATTTTTGTTTGGAAAGGTACTGTAAATAGCCTATCATAGCAAGTTTTTCTACTTCTTTCATTGGCAGCTAATCAAAAGCATAATCAATACAAATTATTAAGTTGAATCTCTATTCTTACTTTATGCAGACTCTAGCTAAGTGTAGCTCAGACAATTATGGATTCATTTATAAAAGCAATATGACATCGCAAAATGTATCATTTTGGAAGCTGAATGTATCATCTCAAGCCTGGTATTGACGTGTTCTGGGTATAAAATGAGTCATGTACGAAACTTGCCCAAAATATAAAATTAAGAATATGGTAGAGTTCCAAAGAAAAGAGGACATGGAAAATGGTAACTGCATAGGAAATTAAGCACGCTCATTCACCATTCAATGGACTGGATGGAGGACCGAAAAGGAGCTAGATGGATGCAGCAGAGAACAGCTGATTCCACATTCTTATTTTATTTATCACCAGAATATGGGCCCACGATCCTTTGTGCCCAAGAGAAAGGCGGTTCGCCAGGGATTGTGATCTAATTGTAAAATTCCATCTTTTGGCGAATCCAATTTCCGTGCACCCCCTTCCTAACAAAACCCTAGCCCTTACTCACATGTTCCCAGAGTTCAAGAGACTACTCAATGGTATCTACAAAGGACATGCATTTGTGAATTTGAACCAAGTTAAACATTACTTGTTTTGTTGTTTTAGGTGACCCAAAAACAGGAATTGAAAGTACGGATATGCATGAATATGTAACAGGCAGAAAAGACAAAGCTGGCATATTTTCACTGATAATATTTTGGCACAGGTCACAAAAGAGCACTGTCTGCACAAAGTCCCAGTTATATAAATATCATTACAGAGACAACAAAAAATGGACTATTCTTGGCACATCTGTGTACCACATTTATTTTTACTTGACTGGTTTTAATTCATGATCATTGCCCTAGTAAGAAGAATAACACGTATTCCTCAGACCATCTGAGAGGAACCCTCAGTCAAACCCCCCCCCCATCACCCCTGTTCTGTGCACTGAGCTAAACTGGAAAGCATTGGAATATTTTGGAAAGCTCTGCAATATTTTCAAACAATGTCATGGTTAACACAGTGTTAGTTTATTGGCATGTAAGCACTGGGTCTGAATCTGCTGGGCTGTGTACACAAGCAGCTCTTTGGCTGCTTACTTTAGCCTTGAGGGGAGGGGGGGAGCGGGGCATTGGGACGTGCACCAATCAGGACAGAGCACACCAGGTCAAGCAGACTGCCAGAT
The DNA here is from genome assembly GCF_013368585.1 of Megalops cyprinoides. Taxonomy (NCBI): domain Eukaryota; kingdom Metazoa; phylum Chordata; class Actinopteri; order Elopiformes; family Megalopidae; genus Megalops; species Megalops cyprinoides. Next base: position 6,202,651 of record NC_050590.1, read on the forward strand.
GTGGAAAAGCAAAGTTTATGACCAGCGAGGACAGGATTCCAATATTAAATATTTCCACACGCAGCACTCCCACAGCTCTTGACAAGGATTTCCTGGACCATCGTCCAACAGGACCATAAACTTAGCAGCCCGCGTTACTCAGAGCTGAAACCATGCATGCCGCACTGGACTCCGAGTCTGAAGTGTTTGTGGGGGGGGGGCAGTGAATCTGTTTTAAAGATCTGGGCTCTTCTCTGTCTGAAGGGGTGTGCCAGGATTAGAGACAGTGTTCTCCTATCAGCACCATTTCATTGATTTCCATAAAGTGACACTGGACACTACCATCAAAAAAAAAAAAAAAAAAAAGCTGGCAAAATGCCTCCGCTGAAATATTGGCACTGTGGTCTGAAACCCACTCGTACCAGTGACCACGCTGACAAAAATGCTGTCATGGATCCTTTAACATTACGTCAGTATGCTAACCTCCTTGGACAATGTTTGCCTGTGGTCATCACCCATCAATACAAAAGGTGTAAAAATGCCATCGGTTTTATATCTTTGTGTACACTGAACAAATGCCAGTGTATTTCAACTTTGACTACAGGCACAAATGGCATAATACTGAAACAGACAAAATGTCCATTGATTCACATCAACAACATTCACATGAAAGCAACACCAGCAAATTACTGGGATAAAATACAATGCAATGTAAAAAGCCATTCAAGAAATTACAAAAAAGGTAACACAAAGACCACAGTAATCCATGACTAAACTGTGTATTATTGTAAGTTCCCTGTATTTCTATCTCTCACCATTTACAGGCAATAGACCATTTTTTGTAGATGAATGTGAGAAGACTTATATGCCTTTGGCTGATGTAAGAATGGTAGGAGTAGGGCACTGACAGATTGCGATGACAAAGAGATTATTCCCATTCCCATTTTTCTCGCTTGCCTTTGTTCCTTGTGCCCCACATTCGCAATGTGAGGAAATCCCTGATAAAACAGCAACAACAGTGTTTGTAGGAAACGCACAAGTAATGTCTTTTTAGAAGGGAATGACACTCCAGTTCAGACACTGCTGTTAAGAACAACAATGAATAGACACACACATTATGATCTTGTACCTCCCTTGAGACCGTTTTGCAAAACTCTTGATTCAGTTTCATCACCTTGGCTCACTATACCTACAAAAGCAGCCTCTTAATGGCACCATCAGAACACAGTGGGATGGTATCTGGAAAGGAGAAACACTGGCCAGCCCAAAAGCCATTCCTGAAGCATTCTGTCTACAAGCCAGTGGCTGTACAGAAACATGGCACAGTTTTATAGCTAGTTTCAGCTGGCACAGACCTCCCTAAATTATTAACTATCTCAGCAGTCAAAACACTGAACCAGAGAGAAATGTTCACAACAGAATACAAATCAAGTTAAAGACATCGGCTCCGTGGGGTAAGAGCAATGTGCTAACACACTGCAGTGGTAAAGAGCTGCCGGCGAGCTGGACCCAACAATTCAGGTAAACATTCCAGATGGTTCCACTGGCACAAAAGAGAGAATATAAAACGGCTGACTGAAACAAGCTTTCAGCCCCCTTTTCATACAGACACAGATCCTCTTAAGATTATGCTGAAGCCATGTCTTAAATGACTGTTTACTATTTTATACAACTGTTATACAAAACTCTGCCAAAATCCTGAGTGTGTGCACATATAAACACACAAAATGACACACACACGCACACACACACACACACTTACCAACAATCAATGCTTTTGCTTAACTTGCTTTCTAGCCATGAAACACATTATGTCAACAAGCTTTATTCAGATATCGCCCTGGCTTCGCAGACACAGCTACAAATAAACATTCCCGAGGAACCCAATTCAAAAAAAGCAAAAAACATCACTTCCACCTTGGCATCCTGTCTTCTGTGGACACAAGTGCAGTGAAAATATACTTGGCTATAATAAATAAAACAGGAACCTCTAGAACCTGCTAATACCAAAGTGGTCTGCAATTTTACTTTTGATCCAATCATTCAAAGTGTTCACAAGCTGTTTTCGAAGAGGATTCATTATGTTGATTAAATCCGAAACAAACAAAAAATGTAGACTACACTTTGTTCCTCACTTCTCAAAAAACTAAAATGCAGCGGCGGCAGTAAACAAATCTGGAAACCTTTGATTCTGCAATCGCCCCGCTTTGAAGGAAACAACTGGAAGTCATGTGTGAAAGCTGCCCCGTTTTCAAGAGGAAATAAACAACACGGGAAGAGCCGAGTTCAGCTCCCGCCACAGGCCAGGAGACAGCGCGGCTGGCCCCCCACCCCTCACCTCCTCTCCTGCCCTCCGTGTTCGTCTTCCCTGCTTTACGGTCCTGTGCCCGTGCAGAGCTTGTAACCTCAAAGCCATTTTCTGCACTGTGGAGACAGAGGCTAATGGCAGACATGTGGAAAACAATTAGTGTCGAGTGTTTTTACTGGAGTAGAAACAGCTCCCTGAGGGCAAGCACTTCAAACAGGCAGCAGTGGCAGCAATGGCGGCGGCAGCAGCAAAGCTACAGGAACCACGGCAGCTAATTCTCCCCTTCATCTACTCATCTACGCCAACCTCTCACTCGCTCAGACAGACGGACACACACAGGTTTGCACGTCCGTTACACCGTTACAGGTCTGACGATTCTAAATCGAAATTTCTGAGATAAGGATTAGGGAGGGGAATAATCTTTCCTTGGGTGGATGCCAGCAACACTAAAGAGAGCAAACAGAGTGTGGGGGGTCAGGACAGCTGTGTCACCAACGGCCTGCTCTTTCTCACCTGCTTGCCTGCAGCCTAAAGAAATGGATGGGAGGAAACGTTTATTTTAGTATGAAATGCCTGACCAGGTAAAATAAAAAAAAAAAAATAAAAAGAGAGAGATAAGAATCTCAAAGGCCCCAGCCTGAGAAAAGAACTAGCAGACACAGCTACAGCTGCACCCAGCCAGGATGAGACCCTACAAGCTGCCAGCTTGAGTGCACAAGCCACCCTCCCCCCCGACCCAGGGGAGGAATTAAAAGGTCCGTCTTGGCAGCAGCGTGCTGTCCTGCACGGCCAAATTAACTTCAAACGCAGACAGGAAACCCTCACTGGTAAAGAGCGAATCAAAGGCTACCAGAGTCTGCATATTTTTAGTTCTCTTTATGAACCCAGCAGTTCTGGCTTTTCGGACTTGTGTATTTCAGTTCTGGCATTTCAACACAAAAGAAACATGTCCTTGTTTTGATTTATAAAACCATTACAGAGAACAGAAAAACCAAGCAGGGAACCAAATATTCCTGCATGTATTTAAGGAGTTCATTTTAGACTTACTTTGTTGCTCCGCAAGACAGTGCATGGCTTGTAGATGAGCATGTTGAGTTTTTAAAGCAGAAAACTCAGTAATTTTGGTTGCTTTCTGGGAGAACAGTGCCGAGCATGTGTTAGAGTCTGCTGCTGGTAGCACCAGCGGTGCAAAGTACTGCTGGAGAGTAGAGGCCTAATGCGAGCAGACATCACCCAAAAACCTCAAGCTAGCACTTGGCAAAGTCCTAAACTTTCCATCTGTGTTTTCAATTATCCACCACCCCTGTTTCACAGCAAGGGTTGCACACATAACCTGAAAAAAATGCACAAGTTTAATTGGCTCCCAATTAAAGGTGTGCTCACATGAAGCCAGGCCTCCTACCATATTGAAGGCATACTTTCCTTCAAAGAAAGGTCGTGAAACAACCTCAGGTATAACGCCGTGGAGTGTTACGACTGCAGACCTGCTGAAAATGACCGAAGAAAATGTCTTCCAAGCACTTTCAGCCCAATTTAAGGTGCGTACCATTCCTGTTTGCCTCGGACACTGTGCCTTTCTGGTTTTCAGCCTGTGCATGCACACACACACACCACAGCTCTCTGACCGTGTGGCCCTGTGAAAGCACTCCTTTCTGGCGTCTTTGCTGCAGTCAGTCTGCTGATGGAGAGGAATCACTCCTCTGTGACTGAGGCAGTGCTGCGCTAACTATTAGCTGCGTCATTCAGCAGCCTCGGCTCTCAACCAGACCGCAACTTATGACGCTAGCATTATTCGATCTCTGCCGCAAATTTTCTGCTGGAATCAAAATTTGACTTGCGGCACATGCTGCGAGCGAACAACCGAAATTAATGGGCAGGCCGACCTCTGAAGGCCACCGCTGGATTTCTTCAAAGGACGGAGGGACAGTGGCTGTGATGAGAACTACCGGCAAGAGTGGCTGTAGCATCATTTTCATATCAGGCTGTTCCTCACAGAGTATATCTGAGATTACAGGACGCCAAGCTGACTCGCTTCAAAGACAGTCTAACACACATTTAATTTGATGTGGGATGTTACTCGCTCTTGATGTACTCAGCATGGACGTAGAAGCAGCCACTGCTATCTGTCTGTTTTGAACCGAACTGGTATCAGGCGCCGGGTTGTTATGGGGCTGTGATCAGATTAGAGGGATTTAAAGGAGGGGGAGGAGAGGCCGCTGTGGAGGCAGCCGGGCCCCCGGCCTTTTGCTCGGCGGGGGCAAGCCTCGGACAGCGTGGCCCCAGTGGCATGGCTGGGCTAGCATTCCAGCGTGGATGTGTGAGAGAGCCGCAGAGGCCTCTCCCTGCTGCTTCTGAGCCTGTCTCTGCTGCTACCCGCCCGTTCGCACCGCGGGACTCCGTAACCCGAAACCTGGCGCTGAGGGGGGGGGGGGGGAAAAAAAACAAGAAACAAGCCTGTCCCCAGTCACCCGATAGCATCCGCTCGCACCTTCCTACCCTCCTGCTCTTGAGCAGTTAAAAGGAGGGAGATTTCATGTTTTGTTTCTCCCACCAACACTAAACCCCCCCCGCCCCCTACCCCAACGTCCTTAAAAATCCTGGCGCTAGTGTAAGGAATGCACTGTAACACAATAGCAGCAGTCAGAGGCCACTGCAAGGGGAGGGGAAGAGAGAAAAGGGCTCCCTCATGAGCGCTGTCTTCCCCAGCTGCGTGTCAGCCAGCAGGCTCGGCCCATGGCCTGCTTTAACACACTGTGGAGGAGGACTCCCACTTCTCTCACATGACCTGGCCAATGTAACGGAGCGTAAGTGGCCCAGCACCTCAACCCTCTCTGTCTGTGTGTGTCTGACAGATACAGACAGCTACTGTTTTGCTCAGTGCTCAGACTGCTGCTCTCCGTCTTAGGTGCAGCCGAGACGTTTTGCTTCCTCTTATTTCCGCAACTCCCGTTTTGCCACATCTGAGAGGCGGCTCCATGAGGCCGACTGCTTTGATCTTTGCGAGGTGTGTCTGAACGTTCCCTTCCGTTTGCGGCGATATGATCTCCCGCAGAGCCGACCGCGGCCGACATTCCGTCGCGAACCCCACTCTCGCAACCAAACCGGTCCTGCCCGAGTGATGGCATCGTGGCGGCAGGAATGGCCTTCAGGGGCAGTGAGACATGACCACCAACGTCCAAATCATATTCCATTAACTCGCTCCCCACGGCAGCGGGCCAATGCCTGCCCCCCCCCCCATCCCCTGCCAGCCCTCTGCCTGGCACACCACGTGCTTTGTAGGACACCTTCTGCCGTTCTAACCAGATTTATGGACCTCTAATCAACTCTCAAGGATGGAGACAGATCTGATGGGTTTCGTAACCGTTTATCCTGCGGTTGGCAGGAAGTGGTGGTCTACAAGGAGCGGAACAGCGGCAAATTGTGGGGCTTTGGGGAGATGTGTTTTGCAAGGCATGACGTTTTCGGCAAGCCCGACATCTGGGCTGAGCCCAGGGCTGGCCACTGCCTCGGGGTCTCCCTCCACAGTGTGCTGTGCCTCTCATTTCTTACTGAGCTGGACCTTCTGCAGAGGTCAAACTAAAAACAACAAAGGCATGTCACCGCTGATCAGCTGTCCGGCGCTTGTACAAGATTCAACGTGTTAAAAGGTCACTTTCGGTGAGGAAAATGAAACCCATTTCATCAGTTAAAAAGAGCCTGAGTTATGCTCCAACTGACTGTGTCCCCACTTCTGTGACTTGCTTCAGAGCTGGCGGCTAGCTGAGGCAGCCCTTGAAAGGTCATACTGGAGCCCAGCCCAGTTCCACTCCGTGGCTTACTCTCTTTGCACCCACAGCAACACTGCTGCGATGGGGGAAATCCCATCCCCAAAAAACACCACTGAACACACAGAGCAACACACTGGTGGTGCATCTGAGGGTGGACAAAAAACCTACCGTCTGAGGAGACCACAGCACAAGGTTCTGGACAAAGAGCAGCCTGCAAATGAATGGCCAACAGGCATCAGATAAATGGGTTCTTACAAAGGCCCGGCCTTCCTTTTGTCAACACCGCTCACATCCTCCACAAACAACCAGAGACTGTGTAAAAACACTCCGTCATCGCTAGGACAAATGTGCCCTGGTGCCGTCCTACCACGGCTTAAAAACACCAAGGTCACCGGTCACTGGTGAAGAATGTTGTCAGGACATGGCCGGGTCCTGCTAAGCAGAGTCAGCTGATTCAGGCGGCTAAAATGTGCCTGCTGCCAGAGAGAGCACACTTAGCACAGTCACCCAGAGGTCATTATCCAAGGCTGCGGATAACAGTGCTGGGGAGCAGACTAAATAATAAAAAAAAAATCAATAGACTAAATCAAAAATATTCAGGGCAGCAGAATGTGTGCTGGCTGCTGGAACTCTCCACAGACAGACTGTTGTGCACCTGTTCCCGCAGAAAGCACTGCCCAGTGCATCTGCTATTGGAGAAGCCCAGTGCTTGGGTTTCGGGTGTCTGGGAAAAGTAAGCAAATGGTCGCTGACGTGCCACCATCCGTTATTTTCCGCCTCCTTAAAGCACATTTCATCGGTCACAGGTCACAGTGTAGAATTCTGTTCTCCTCTTGTTCCCCTGTTATTTGTGGGTGGCGTAAGGAATACAGGCTCAGACAGCATGACAGACCAAACGAAAGGCAGGGACAAAAAAACCTTTCCCTTTCAGTAAAATACAGTGTGTCTTTAAGCCTGCGATGCAGTCACTCATAGGCACAAGCCCAGGAGCTGTCCTGCCCTAAAGCTGGGTTCTCTGCACAACTTTTTTTTTTTCGCCCCGCGGATTTTCTTCCCAGCTTGAGTGATCCGTGCAGACTCCAAAAGCCTGCATTCCAGAGGCTGATCCTCGGGGAAAGAGCCTGAATGAACCAACTTCACTTTGGCAAAAACAGTCAGTCAATCTGCCTCCCTCTCTCCCGACCCCTCCCCCCACTCCACTTTCAGAGCAAGGGGGGTGGGGGGTGGGGGGGGGGTGAAGGGTGAAGGCTCGTTCCAGTTCAACCCAACCCCCCAACCACCTCCCCAGCCCCAATCACTGGGCCTCTGGGATTAAGAACGGAACAAGATGACACACAAAACCCTCCCCTCCACCTCCCGGCTCCGCTCGCCCATTGTGCAGGGAGAGCATGAAAAGGCTGTCCCAGAGAACACAAAGCCGCAGTGATAAAGCTGCTGTGTGTGAAGGCTGGATAAGCATGGGTAAACAGGGCAGCCACTGCTCATGGCCTTCTCCCCACACTGCCGGGCCACTGCTTAAGGGACTTAATATGGAGCTCAAACACGAACTCGCTTTGGCTACAAGAATGAGGGTTTGAATTACAAATGCAATAAGGCCATGTAAACTAGTACTATAATGTATTATAACTATCATTATGATGATGAGGATGACAGCAGTAATAATAATAATTTTCTTTATGGATGCTATAATCAAAGGGCCATTTCATATGTTTACAATTACCACTACTATTCCTTCATACCACTAGGTTTTCACCCAAGCAACAAGAGGTGAAGAACTGCTGTAATTATAACCCTGTCTCGCCTAGACCTTAAACCCAGAACCATCTGGTGTAGAATAAACCGCCCGCTGTGTCATACGCCTGGATGTGCTGCTACAGAAGCAACCTCCTGCCTGGACACAGCCTCATTCCAGCCTGTCTGAACTTTGGGTCCACTTTCCTCTCCCGAGTGCTGGCTGATAAGAGGGGGTTTTGCTTGCTTGCTTCTCATCCTGCACTACTATTCCTGTTCTGACCAAAAACAACAGAAGTACCTGATGATTTACTAATTGCTATTCACTCTGTTTGGTGCAAGCTTAATTGCCTGGAGTTGGTGCAAATTTTCTCCTCTCACAATTTCTACTGTGTTGCAAAGCAGAGTCACGATACTGCATGTGTAAAAAAACAAAGCGATTAATATTGCACATATTTTTTTCACTATCTGTTACAGGCACACCTCATAACACTACTTCTGCATTTCCTGAGCTCTCTATTTTGAATCTGTTTTTGATGCCTTTAATTTAGTAATGCCTTTAATCTATTGGGGACTAATTTCTCTCATAATCTCTACAAGTTTCCTCTTACAACTGCACTCCCTGAACCCTCAATTCCCTGGTACTCATTACTCCAATACAACACACGATATAACATTCTTTGAATAATAGCCAAATGTAATACCGCATCCTAGATCTTGTTTGAGATTGTGTTTGTTATCATAATTAATGACTGCGTGCACTGTAAGTCGCCCTTGTGTCTGTTGAGTGACAATCTAAATGATTTAATGTCCTTTCGTTGCTTGTGGAATGCTGAAAAGGCAAAGCTCGCACAAGCGGCACCTCCAGGCGCTCAGACAGGGAGTGTCGGCTGAGGCAGTAAGAACAGGGAGGAGATAGCCACGTCTCTTAAAAAAACGAGCAGGCTTCACACAGCTATTTGCTGCCGGGACAGAACTCCTTGCTTGCAGATGTGGACCCGCAGAGCCAGATCTGGCCTTTTCCGCGTGTTCCTTGCTCTGCGTCAGAAACCCAATCAGACGCGGCAGCGCTCAAATTCTGTCACATCTTCGGTATCCGACACTGGCGAGGAGTCCTAGCTGCGCCAATGTCAGCGAGGGACTCGTCGCCTTGCCAAAACGTGTCCGAGCGCACATCTGAGAGCCTGGGTTCTGGTTTATTTTTAAACGCCTCATCGAGTGCGGAGACGACAGTGAAGGAAGTGTGGCTCAGGAGCACCAGGGACACAATTAGGCTGATTAGCTCCAGAGCCAGCAGGACAGACATCTGCAGCCTGCTCTAGCACACACCGCTGAGGCTCCTGTCGGGTCCTGCAGAATAAACAAACTCGCTTGTTTTGGGTTAAAGGACATTACTGGAGGGTGCAGGTCACGGGGGTCGCCGTCATTAGCGTTAAAACTAATTGCAGAGTGTTTCAGCTGGGTATTACCGGCCACTTGGAGAAGATCACGTCACCACACAAGCACTCGCTCGACGGAGGCGAGCTGGGACAGGCGCGGCTCGAGCGTGCTCTGTGAAGCAACGCCGGGGTTACGAGCGCTAAACGCCCTCAAAGACGAGGAGCATCTCCAAACGTCCAAATCTCAGGGTGCGGCACATTTTAAGACTCTTCTGACAGAAAATAAGTAGAGATTGCGATTATGACAAATTATAAATGATTCATTCGGTGATGGGTTGCAAGCCTCCAATGAAATATTCTTTTCTGCCTCAGAGACTAGCATGGCAATACGCAGGCTGATGTGGGAGCCATACAAATTCACCGTGCTGTATTAAAACTTAATGGGTTCCCCGTGTCTAGAAAAACTGTAAAGGCAGCTACTTCAGACCAAAGATTCCACTGCATCTCAGACACAGTCAGGGTGTTCTACTCAAGCCTCTCTCAGGTGTCCAGCTCTGGTCAAACATGCCCCCCAGGACCGCCAGTTTCCCCTGAGTACCGACTGCACTTACCTTCTCACTTTTCACTTTCTTCAAGGTCCTGCAGTCGCTACTCTCCAGCTCCTCCGGTTCGCTTTTGATGGCCAACGGCTGGACTATCCCGGCAGATTCAAGGGCGATATTCCCAAGTTGCTCGGCGGCTGCCAAGTCCGTACTTTGCGTTCCCTCGAAAGGGGTGCTGCGAGCCACCCCCAGAGCCAGAGCTGGCGTTCCCACGTCCTTCTCGGCGGCGACAGCCGCGGCCGCCACGCTGTCGCTCTTCTCCTTCTTGCTTTTCCCAGAAGCCCCCTCTTTGTCCTTTTTGTTGCTGGGCACGCTACGGGAGGCCTTCCCGCTCTTTTCTGCGCCCTTCCCGGCGCTGGCGTTGGCGGTTCCCCCGGTGCCGGCCGCCGCTCCCGTGCCCTCTGCCTGAGCCCGCCCTTGGACCTCCTTCTTAGCTGCGTCTCCAGCTGCAGCCTTGCCGCTGTCCTTCGAGTTCTTACTCCGCTTGGATTTTGATTTGCTCTCCTTGCCTTGGGGGGCGGGCACGGGACTAACGAATTTGATATTGTCGGGCAGAGCTGCCACGGCGCTGGGGGGTGCCGCCATGCCCCCGCCGTCCTTGGTGCCAGACATCTCGAGTTTGTCCTTCTCTAGGTCAGCGTCGAGGTCGATGATTAGATTGCCAACACCAATGTCCCACTCATCGCCGCTGTCGTAAGTGTCCACCGCATTCGAGTCCACACCTTTCCCGCCTGCAGTGCCACTACTTAGGGACATTTTAGTGCCAGCGGCCCAGGCTTGCCACAGTAAGGTCTGACGCTTCTCAGACTACTGGGGGCAGTGGGAGAAGGGTTCAAGCAGCCTCAGGGTCTTGGTATCCCCTTCCCAGTTACCCACATTTTGCCCTGCGGGAGAGAGAGGAAGAGAGAGAGAGAGAAAGAAAAAAAATGAATTATGTGCAAATTTTACCCAAGAGTTTTACTTTCTACCAACAAACAATGCTACCCATAATCCCCTTCATGCTGGGAATCAAGCAGGGGATAGGCTGGTTCACCAGACAGATTAAATCAGCTCAGGAATAAACAGCCACTTTTGTCTCCACTGGAGACAAAACAAGATTTTGCTGAGACTACGTGAACAGATAAAGGATTCCTGCTTTCCCCTGCAGCTGCGGAGACAGAGAGAAATAAGTGTCCGACACAGGAGACCTGCTGCAGGTGCTGAGCCCTGTGAGTTTCACATCATACAGCAGAGGTGCTGAAGGTAAACAGAGGTGGAACTCCGGGTGAAAGGGCGCATTATCACCGCTCATATCCCCCTTTGATTCGGACACGGACGACATTTGGAAAGCTATGAACCAAAAGAGAGGGACAGAAATAGTGCCTCTAATGCAAAGCTCCCTCCTGGCAGGGTAATGTACTGAAAGAAAGCCACCAACTCATCCATATAACATATAGATTAGCAGATCTGCCCTGCTCCCAACTCTAAACAGTCAAGTTACTGATCTTACTGCCCTCTATCCAGAACCCATGATCTGTAATGACAACCTCTTTCATTAAACTGAAAATACCCTCTGAACTGCCAACTATGCCAAACCATAGTTTGACATTCACACATACTGTAGACTGCAAGACGAAAAAAAACGCTGGTCCATTCAAATTTGAAATGCATCCTGTGTGTAAATACATCCTAAAGGCCTTGAGCAATGGGTCAAACAGACATGACTTCCTATCTAGTTCATTCTCATTGTCAGGAAAGCATTTGTGATTCGGTTTAAACTAGAGCACATATGCGCTAATGCAGGGGATCCCAAACATGTCATACTGTCCCCATAGGCAATTCACACTATTGAAACTAAACACAGCATTCACTACTGTAATGCAGCTATTGCTGATTTAGGATTCATTACTATTTTTTCCAGTTTAATTCCATAGTTGAACAAATTTAAGGCCACATTTTACTAATTGATGGGTCACAAAAAAAGTATTGACTCATTAGACAGATTATATTTACTCGTAGCCTCTCCCATCTGCACATCAAGACAAGATAATCCCTCAACCCAGCACATGAAAAAAAACCTTAATGAATCAGCTTTAGCCTCCTGCTTTTAGGCACAACTCAATTAGCTTTGAATCAAGGACTGACTGGAGCAGTGTACTGTGCTCCTGGGAGAGGTACACCAGCCTGCTTCAAAGGCTTTAGCAATCAGATTTTTGTAAATACAAAAATGTAAAAAAAAAAATGTTAGAGAATATGTATATGTTAGGGAAAGGAATTCTGCCAGTTGTCAAGCAAAATTCTCAAGGTTCAAATACTTGTGGGTCAGCCTGGATTCTCTCATGGACTGATTTCCTAGAAGACCAAAGACGTTTAAAGGAAACACAAATGGATTCCATTTCCTACTAGACCTGCAGGCTGACCTCACGCTGGGCACAAGGTGGTAGGCTAAAAACCTCTGACGTCAAAGCCAGGACACCCTCAGGACTCTATAGTGACACTCAGCACAAAAGCCACACTATACAGCCATGACATACATTGAGGCTTGGAACAAAAATGCCACTGCATCTGAACAAACCTTGCATTTAGCAGCCTACTGAAACCCTTACTGTCTAAAGGTAACATAGATAGTAACAAGAAAAAAATGTAATATTCCTCTCCTTTTTGGTATTTTTAACTCCTTTTCGTTCCGTTACTTTTGGAATCAAAAATTGCATATTAGTCTTGTCTCGACAAGAGCACTGGAGCATACCTGCTTTGTCACATACTCATGGCAACCCTGCCTATTTTTCACACTACAAGTTCCATGATGCACCAGGAGAGCAAATGTCAAATGGAGGATAGGTGCATATCCCTGACATAACTGAATTGATTTGGTTGCAGAGTAGTGTGATTAGGGAGCCCCAGACTCCCAAGTCACTGTTGCAAATGGCACGGCTCAGATTCAAACCAGTGTGCAAGCTGGCTGAGCCACTCAGGAGCCCCTTATTCCTCCACCTTCCATGGAATGGATTAAAAAGGAAGGGAAGAGAGAGAGAGGAGATAGATGGACTGGGGTTGCTTTCTGCTATACTGCCCGCAGTCTTTTTTTATTCCTTGACTATATAAAGACTTTTTGCTCAAGACAACCCAAAAATAGGGCACACTCAACAGCAACGCTCAACTAAGACATCAATCTGACGACTGAGCTGCGTGTTTAGCAATTTGTGAAATGGATTGTAGCACTACTCTGATTACTTCAATGAAAGTAAAATGACCATATCTGACAAGACAATAGAGAAGATCCTGACGGTCATTATTTTTATTATTATTATTAGGTCCTGAATAGACATTTGAATCAGTGTTTCACAACTAATAGCACATACAACACATTCTCACTGGTCTGTTTATACGTACTTCAAAATCAAAGACACAAGAAAATAAAAAGAAAAGAAACAGATACAAAGAAAGTGCTGTTTTATGAAGATTTGCACAAAGGCGCCATTCAGAAAGATCAGACATTACTGTGCTAGCTTCCCTTCCACTCGGTCAAAAACAACTCGTGCGGGGGGGGGGGGGGTGGTGGGGGGGCACTGCTTTCTTTCACAGGCCTTTCTTTCAGGGGAGTTATCATATGAATACATTGGCGTAACCCCTTTCCCTCTGCTACAATACAGGCTACTGTCAGAGAGGAGAGAGGGGAGGGAAGAGTGTTGTCCGAGGTCAGATTCCTCCTCACCAGAAAAGAGCAGCTACTGTAATGTGCCCACAGGCCTGTCCACCCTTTATTGACTTATCAGAGATGCTAATTAAACCCCAGAGTCTGGCAAAGAAATGAATGCTGCTTTCTTTTCTTCTGCTCCAAGCTAAGGGGGAGGAGGGAAAAGGAATCAGGGAAGATAGCAGTATTTGCCGAGTTTTCGCGGCATGTACAGACGGATGGTAGCTTGTAATCATTAAAATGCTTTATGAGGCTGATTAAAATACTGATTTTCCCGCCTCCGTTTAAAGATCCCGATAATGGCTGGTGGTATCGGCGGTGTCTGTTCCTTGGTCTCGGATGACAGGGCAGCCATGTTATTGGAGCAAGGAAAAGCCGCTCGGCCAAGAAGCAGCAGTGAAGGACACGCTGTCTGGTCCGGCCTAAGTAGACTTGGCCGTGGCGCACACGCCCGTGACCACACCAGATCCATTCAGTCCTCCCACGCTCAAGGGCCGGGAGATATCCGTGCTCTGAGCTTTGCTGGCTGTGAAGCAGCCAGATGGCCGCACCGGAGGAACACTCGCTCTGTTGCGGCCCTGTGCTTAGTCACTGGACCCGCAGAGTGTGGCGCGTTTCCCTGCGTGAGACTCGTACACAAAAACAAGCAGAAAATGATCAACGACTGCTTGCTGGATCGGCTATGAACACACAGCGGGGGACCCTCCCCAAGATTCGGGGAAACTGCTCTGAACACTTGGTCTCACGTCAAGTTTCGTGTTTGCGCCTTGCAGAGTGTGACTCTTACTTCCGACGAAGCACTAAAGCGTTTCTCCGCTTTTCCCCCACATTCTGCAGACAAAGCAGAGCGGCTTTGAGGCAGCACTCCGCCGAGACACACACTTTACACGGACCCGGTATCGAACACGGATGAAACGTTATCAGGTCTCCAAGACATGCGCATACTTCTTCTTGTTTGTCTTCTGTCTACGTTAATTGCCTGCCACCAATATGTCAATCATCTCTGCTTTGGTCCTTCAGACACGCCAGCTTCTCTGTGCTGGCTAAATGCCAGCACCACCTCTTTCAATTGGCTTAAGTGTCAGACTCAGTCCTATACATCTCCTCTGTATTTACCCTCAGGGGCATGTCACACAACTCAAATCAGCACATCTTCAAACTAGTACATTATTATTACTGTAGTCTTCAATAGGAGTTTTTTTTTTTTAAAACTCACTTTTAAAATAAGGGTATTATGTAAAAGGAAATGTTTATTCTGCGAACTACTACTCAAGTATCCGGCATCAATCAGAATTTACTTAGCATAAAAGCTTTTTCCTGCCAGAGTGTAATACAAATCAAAGCATTATTATTGATACAAAAAAAGATTCACAGCGGAGAAATAAGGAAAATACACTCAACAGAAGAGGTCACACAAGCCTCTCATTTTAATGAGAGAACCCTGAGAACTAGTAATCTAAAAGCATATAATTACACATAAATCTATATTCAGTTCAATTATAAAGTTCATTTGTTTCATTAGTGTGCTGCAGCCCTGATGCACATCAATTTAGGTAATTAGCATAGGTTTCATTTCTCTGGTTACATCCTGCCTCAGGCACAATGCTGTGTGTGGAAAAGGCCTTGCAACACCAAGGACATCCCCAATGACCAAGGCAAACAGACACAGCAGCATGCAGCATTACGCTAGCATTAACCTTTTCAGACAGACGATGCTAACAGGCTAACTGTACACAGATTAAGTAATTCACCCTGAGACATCGAAGCGGCCATCAAGATAAATGAATCCGCGCTGGCCTTGCATAGTGATGCAAAGTGTGGCTGAAAAGAAAGATCAGGCTACATCGTGTTTGCAATCCTGCTGGCACCATGTACATGTGTACTGAAAGCAGTGAGAAAAACACAATTTCTTCAAGGTAGTGACTGCAGGAGGCAAAACTTGTTTGTTTGATAGATGCAGTGCAGCCAGACTCCTCCTGTGATGCAGACAAATACACCACAACATTAAATAAAACAGGGCTCCTCCAGTTCAGAGACAGCAAATCCAGGAGGATATCCCTAAGGCACAGCCAAAGATAATACAAAACCTAATAAGAAAACTTCACATGCTGTACTTGGAATGAACCCTGTGAATTATTTCAGAGGTAACTATCCAGACACACAGACAAAGAAGAGACTAATTCCAAGCAGCCGATTTCCAGTCACCCGGGGGTAATTCCAGACTTAATTACGGTAACAAACCGTAGTCTGAGAATTTTAGCGGCATGTGACAAGATTACAGCGGTATATTATTCAATTTCAACCATCTTCATTCATGACCGTAAAAACAAAAATGAGGCAGATCGCTCCAAGAAAAACAACTACAAGCCGCACTAGCAGTTAGACAAAGTTGGTTTTAGGACAAATAAAACAAACTAACAAAAATACAATAAAAAGTTTTAGAAAAGCAGTAACTCAAGTTTAACAGCAGAGGAACTGCCAATACTTAACTGCAGGTTCATCTGGCCTGCATGCAAATCAGAGCTTTCTCCCTCCAAAGCAAGCTTCTCTGGGCTGTCCCTATATCACGCTAACAGCCTGAAGACTTTTAACTAACGAAACCAAATGGAACTATTAAGAGTAAGAAGCCCTACACTGACAAAGAGGCCTGCAGCCCAGGTTTACCAGTATGAGAGGCTGTTATTTTCCATTTTTCCTGAAGAAGCAGAATTAGCAGTTCATAAATACCAAAGAGGAATTCAGTTTATCTGGGCATGTCATGCTTTCAACAGTGACAGAGCTTCCTTTACTTGCTGACAGAAACGGGCAGGTCTGTTGTGAAATGGATCTGAGCAAGGACCACATGTGACCTGGTTTCAAATGCTCAGCTCATCTGACCCACAGTTTTGAAGTTGTATGGATTTGCCAATCTGCTTTCACCAGTTCTTGGGCTTCGGTGAAGATCTCCAGACATTACACTGATAAAGTCAGCGTTCATTAGGTTCATTTTTCAATGCCCAACATGTCAATGTTGTGCATTTTTTCTGAAGGTTTCTTGGGTCAGCATGCAGTAAATTGTTGATAGAAGTCTGCCCCCCTCCTCTAATCCACTGGGTCCTGCAGCTTTTCTCCGAAATCCTCTTCTACTTCATAACCCTTTCCTGCTGTCACCATGGCAACGCTTTGAAACCCGGAGCTTGATTGACAGGCTGTGTGGCAATGCTGTTCTGAATGACTGGCTCTCTTTCCATTTGGAACACTGATGTCATTATCTCTGACGGTTGAAGAAATACAAGCCTCCTTGCTGTTTATACAGCCTGACTCTGTCAAGTGGGCGGTGGTATCCCTGAACCAACAAGACTACTCTGAATATCTAAAACATAATAAGTGTAATAATAATAATAAATACTACCAGCCAGGATCAAGATGTTTGGTTCATAGTAATTACTAGACTATGGCTAGTTTCCATGGCGTCCATACTGTGTGAAACCCTATGTAAAAGTGCGCTTGTGTGAACATTAATTAGGCTACACTTCAGAGCTTTTACAAGCATATGGTGTACACATGCCCGGCATTTCACTCATCCTCACACATCAAACAGTTCCGTTTTTAAATGCGTCCTTTTCGGATAGATCGCTTCTCTTTGCACGCCACACCTTCATGGAAAATATCTCCCGCCTGAAGCCTTTTTGTCCACAAACGTCTTCATGTACCAAATGTATGGCTCACGTTAAACAGAAAGATGCAATTAATCAAAGTGTGATGGAAGCAAGCCTTGATGCAATCTAGCCTAGATATTTGATCACATTTTCTTAAGCCTACATAAACAATATTTATAAAGAAAATATCTGGTTTTGACTGACACGCTTGGCTGGAAAAGGCTTAATGTACAAAAGGTGGCTTTCAGCACAGGCTGCAGTGAAGCAGTCAGCGTTCTCCTCTGCTCTCTCCAGAACAGGTGGTCCTTTCGATAGATACGGCCATAAAACACATGCAAGCAGAAGGGTGCCGGCTAAGCCTGCTGCTACTGCTGCTCTTTCAGAGGCTGTAAATAACCTCCATAAACTCATTTACAATTCTCTTTCACATGCCAGTGAGCTGTGGGCGTGCTCGCAGGGGTTGGACAGCCGTGAGGCCGAGGCCAACAGCTCCAGTCAGAGAATCTCTGCCCTCCTCTCACCAGCAAACAATCAACACCTGCATCTGCAGCAGTCTCCTGGTGATAGGGATAAGGGGGGGGGGGGGGGGGGGCAGTAGGTGGGGATGAAGCACATAAGCCACTTCAGATGACAGGCGCCAAGATCAGATCAATACCAATTCAAAGGGGCCCTAATTCTGACGATTCTTCTTTGTGCTTCAAACAAAAAAAAAAAAACAACACCTCTGTCCAAAAAAAAAAAACACACAAAACAAAAGTGATTACACGAGAGAACCTCGGCAAATCCTCTGACCTGCTTGTCGAGCTCCTGCCTCTCTCTGTCTTTCATTTTTAATTCCCTTCACTGCAGAGTAATTGAGGATGTCTAATAAAGATTCCCCCCCCCCCCCCCCCTTGAAATCCCCGCTGTGCGAGAATGGCCGCAACTGCCTGGATTGTCATTCTCTGAAGGGCTTTGGGGACAGGACAAGAGCTCCCCGGTTAGATAAAGTGCAGTATCGGATGAAAGCCGTCTCCGTCTTGAGATCGGCTGCGTTTCCTTTTTTTTTTTTTTTTTAATCTTGTTTTACTGCGGTGTCCAAAGATCTGTCTGAGCAGATACAGCCTCTCGGATGACAGAGGGGATTTATTGAACCTTCTCCTGTGATACACTGACTGATTGCTGACGCCCGCGCTGTTCCGGCCCTCCCCGGCGCTGACATCAATTGTTCGGCTATTGACGCAGTTGCTCTCACAAGCTCAGTCCTGCTGGCCTAATGGAGGGCAGCCTGCATTATTTAGCTCTCATTAAGGGGCGACATGCGACTCCCAAACGGCTGCCGGGCTCCACGTGGCACGCCTCTTACTCACAGGTTGTGCTATCGGCTTATTCGGATCACAGCCACCTCCGGCGGCCGAGTTAGCGCCCGCATGAGCTGCCATCCGATACCCCAGCTCGCTCCGGAGACCGGGGCGGGCAGCCACTGCAGCTGTCCCGCGTGGCTGGGTGAACAGCTGTGGGGTTCGAATCACCCCTCGCCTCCTCAGGGGGAGCCCGAAACGCTGTGAGAAGTTGAGCTGCCATAGTCCACTTAGCGGGGGAACGTGGAGCCAACCCCTTTGACGGCCCCCCAGGGCTGCTGCAGAACGCCCCCACTCTCTCAGTCTGTATGTGCCGGTGTTCTGTTGATTTGTCCTACCTATCGAGCAGTCCTACCAATGGTTACTGCATATGCGCACATCACAATTACATCATGTTCCTCGGGTTTAGCGGGAAACCCATCGATTCATCCTACTTGGCAGAAGGATACTTCTTGTCAGAATGTTAGTATTGCATGTTTTTCATCATTAGTGTGGTGTTGATGTTAATTCAGCCTTTCTTCAAGCCTATTATAGAAAGCCAGTTTATCGTTATTCAGTTCTTTCATTTTGTTTGTGTCTTCTAAATCACCAAAGGTTGATCGTAGTCTCAGCCACTGTATTTTTTTGTCTTTATTAATTTCTTATGTACTATTGCCTTGTGATTGTTGATTCTCTAATGACAAAATATTGCATGACCAATTGATTAATAAAATCGATTTGAGTTTAAAACAAAGCTTTATGTCTACTTACTGATACTATTGAAATACGCTACGTGTAGGTTTATGTTGGTAGCACTTTCTGATAAGGTAATTCAGACTATCAGAACATTCTATTATGTTAGAATGTTATATCCTGATAGTCTTTTCTGATAAGGTAGAGAATATCAAAATATGACATTTAAAGGTTTATGTTGGTATTGATTAGAATGCGTTGATGGACAAACTAGACTACAAATTTACATGTCAGCATGTAAACTAGACTGTTGAAATAGATACAGTTTATGTGATGGATAAATTGTAAGTAGGCTTGGCTTCTAAGGTAGCACAACCTACTTCCGGTAGTATTTCCCTATAGGGTAGCAAAGATCGATAGATAGGACTATCAATCTACGCTACAATAAGACATTTGGATAAGGTAGGACGAATCAACAGAACACCGCTCCCCTAAGATTGACCCAAGGGCTTCTGTTGAAAACACAAAGACCATGAGGCTTTGCTCCCGTGACACCCACACTTACGCAGCCCATTCTGTGGCGATAGTCTGTCTTGATGACCCTGTGCTCTGAGACCAGTGTTCCTACATAACACGTGGATGTCTGTTGACGTCTCCCCCTCATGTTACCATTTCAGCGTGTTAACGCTTGGCTTAGGTGTGGTTATGTCACGGTTTTGGTGCGGTTCCCCTGCCAACTCCACCCTTCAACCAAACTAACGTATACCTCAAATGTGCTCCCATGGTCTGGTGTCCCTTCACTACAAAAATGTTTGAGCTCTTCCTGAACTGGGAGACAGGAGAAAGTGTGGGCTAGTCATAGATGGAAGGTCACAGATTTACAGGCAGTAGCCTATCTAATCATTGAATACATTAACAACCGTCGACAAACCACACTTGTTTTTTTTGTCCCTCTTGCCACCCTCCTTCTTATTGGAATCGATCTTTCCTGCAGGAGAGCAGCAAACCCTTTCCCTTGGAGTGTGAGGAGAATTTCAATGGCAATTTTTCCAATTCACTAATTCTAAGGCTGAGGGAGGGTTTTCAATGTGCACGTATGGAAAAATAACACACATTGTAGCTGTACAAAACAAAATGTCATGAGCTAGAAAATTATTAGGTACCTCAGTAAAAGGATTAGAAAAACAATGCAGTCAAGACTGCCGCCCATTACGGTGACTTCAGCTAGATTAGATAAAGATTGTTGCACCTTGGTCCTGACTCATAATCAAACCAAAAAATGGTAATAACTCAGAAAGGGGAACTTCAATTACATGTGTAGAACGTGGGCAAAGGAGCAATTTATCTGTGCCTGCGGGTAAAGATGGGGCTGTGTGCTCAGATCCACACCCTTCCCACACACACACACACACACACACACACACACACACACACACACACACACACACACACACACACACACAGAGAGAGAGAAGTAATTGGATTGTGTGCTTGAGCTGGGGACTGAAATAGAAATGCATGAGGAGCTATGGGTGATGCGAGAGGAGATCTCTGAGGGTCAGCCGGGTCTCGTCTCAGCAAATGTCAGAGTGGGGACAGCAAGCACCGTACTGTGGAGGGGACCTCAATTTTCACAGGCATGCAACGCCGCTCTTAAAGTGTACTCTCTGTGCCCTGAATTTAGATCGGGAGTCTGCGGGGCCAATGACTATGCCTGGATGTGCAAATGTAAGAAATGAGGTAAGAACCCCAGGATGGCGTCTCAAGCCCCGGGGTTTGATTCAGCTGCTCACTGTCACCTCCTTCCCTTTCCAATGCACAAGGCCCCTACAGAAACAGCTTTGATATTACCCTCACACTTGCATAAATAAAGCATTTCCTATCACTTTCATCTTCGCTCCCTTGACACGTATACATATGAATTAAGTAGGGACGACTCTGGATGCACCAGATATCACTCTAGCATGATCACCCCTTGAGTGTGTGGTGGGGGTTTGGCAGGTTGAACCACAGTCTCCTGGATAATGGATTCAGAGAGAAAATGTCTGTGGCCTTCATGTCACAGATCATTTCCAGGCAATTTATACAGCAGGGAAACACTGCTTTCATAGCGCCTGTGGCCAGAGAGAGGCACCACCTTCGGAGCCTGACAAGTTGCCAGATTGATTTTCGTGGTGTGTGAAGAGCAGCTCTGTGCAGCTCCATTAACACGGCCAGCCACACCAATCAGCGAGATTTCCTCATAATGTAAGCCGAGCCCAGGAGACGGGCCGAAACATTCCCTCTAAAACCCTGCTCTGTGGAGGATTTCCCCCATTTCACAGATGAAGAATGCATTTTAGAGCTGAGAGTGTAACACGACACACTGGGTATTAGCGCTGGCCGTGAGCGTTTCATCGATCAAGGCACCAACCAGCAGAGGAAGAGCCTCTATACAAACATCGGTCATCACAGTGCAGATGGGACACATATTACTGTAGATCTTAAGTTTTTGAGCCACATACAATTCATTACCTCAGATGAAGATGGCAAAGAAAAGCAAACAATGGACTTCACTGCTCAGGTCATAGGCTCCTCTCCTCCCATTCTCATTTTTACCAGTAGCCATATTGACTAGCGTCAAAAGATGAAGTGACACATGGCAAGAAGACCAACTCATGAGATCTGGCTGTAACAGAGTATGAAATTCTCACATGTCATACGTGCTACACAAGGCGTTGAAGAATATAAGCATTATTCCCCATAAATCAACAGTGGGATGGCAAGATTATCCAGATGAGCTGGACAAACCTTATTATTTTTTCTGTGTAATGTGTAATGGTTTTGCCATTGCAAGTAATACAATGCCAGACATGTAACAGTCATGACAAGCTTATTTATGTGTAATGGTCTTCACAAGCTTATTTGTGTGTACTGGTCTTGGCAGGAAAAGGTAAAGGCAAGCTCAGTCATGTCTAATGGTCAAAAGCCAAAGCCAAAGTCAAAGTCAAAGCCAATTTCAGGGCCAGTGTAGTAACAAAAAGCAGTGAAGTTTTGTGCTCAAAATAACTAGCACACGCCTGTTCACACGGCCACAAAAAACAGAAGTTGAGCAAACAAACAGAGCTAAAAATAGCAGAACAACTCCAAGAGGTATTCCACGAATGCCTGATGAGCGCAGAGAGAACTTCCCTGTGCAATGGGTTGTTACACAAAGGGACAGGCAGGAAGCCCTCAGAGAAACATGCCAGAAACCCCAGACCCAGGCTTCTTCCTTAGCACAGCTTCAATATCAACTAACAGTAAATCTACATTACCACATCTACATATATTCAGATTGTTAGAATTTGAACACTGTAGTGTTTTTCTTGGCATAATCAAACCTTTTTTCCTTTCTGCATTTAAAATTATTACAAGATAATACTCCTTCCATTATCTCCTGGAACAAATTCATAACTAGGAAGATAACATCGTTTGGGCAATAAAGTGGATTGAATAGCGTTGAGTTTGCTCTTTGGTCCCAACCCAAAACTGCCAGTTCATAAAACGCAGAGACTCCCTTCGATTGATCCTGTTAACAACTGGTCACACACATACGAAAACACACAATTACTTTACCCAACCTGCCTTGACTTTGCCATCTTCTTCAAATAAGACAGAAAGGGGAAAAAAAACCTCCTTGATGTTCAGAGCATGTCCCGTACTTCAACCTCATCCAATTTAACTGCAGCAAATTCCCAAAATCAAATTAGAGACTCGGTGAAGTGGAGACTAAATCCCATCAATGCTGCTTTTCATAACCATCTTCCAGACTATTGAGCCTAATGCGCCTCCTGTGGGGCCTCATGGAGCTTCAAAGTGCAGGACGGGACACAAGCAAATCACCGCGCAACAAAGCGTCACTTCACATCGCGCTTCCTGCTGATCAGCCTGATGATGTGCATTTAGCTGAAACATAATAGCAAAAAAATCAGCTACTGCTCGCAATGACTAATCCAGCCAAACCGCATCAGCGTGAATTAACAACTTAATCAAACCATTCATTATTTTGTTGCTTTAAACAGAGGGGATGTGTTCCCCCCCCCCCTTGTTGTGCATATTTAACCAGTTCCATAAGGAACTACATAATTGAGGTAATACTATTCTTTGGTTGTTTTTTAGTTATATGGTTTCATGTTCGAAACAACTGAGCTTGCCATAAATTTATTCAAACTATGTAGTTACTGAGTGGCTTCAGTTTGGCTTTTTAACACATTTTTGGAGATTATATCAAAGGTTGAGCCTAATCATTGGCCCTAGACGCACTCATGTTCTGACACTGTCAAGATGCGGCAAGCAAAGGGCATGTGCTTCTTAACAGATGTCTACTTGCCAAGAAGTTACCAGCCAAAAACATCTCTATACATGAAAGCATGTACATGAAACTACGTCAAAGAAGAAGTACAAAGTACAAAAGGTACAAGCCAAGCAAAGAAATCCAGTTCAGTTCACATTTTATGAGTGCAATTCCATGACATTTGAACTTACACAGAAATACTCCACTTAGCAGAGACCTGTCCTCTGGATGGTACAGAGGAAATGGTATCTCGGATCAGTACAGCTGATAAAGATCTCTCAATAAAATATTCAAACCTCAAGACCTAGAACTGATCCTGGGACTTAAAAAAATAATAATGAGAGATGTGCAAATGGAACTCCAGCAAGCTTGCTGCAAATGACGAGGGCAAGCTTTCCTTCAGGGTAAAAAAAAAAATGAGAAATGATCTGACGAAAGGGAAGCTTGTCAGGAGCTGACACATGCTTTCGTGTGGTTATAAATAACCAGCTGCAGTTGTTGGGGGAATTAACAGTCACTCAACCTGCACTCTTCTGCCCTTGAAAATTAAAAAAAGAAAAAAAGAAAAAAAACCTTGATGGTGCTTTACCTTTGTACCCTCAAGTCCCCTGCCTCCATGCTCTACAGCAGTGCGGCATCCCTAAATCACTGTGTTCACTGGACTTGGCACATATGTTCGTTATTGATCAATTAAGCGCTTTAATGAAGTCAAGAGCGGTCTGCTTCGGTCCTGCAGGACCAGTTTTGGCTTCAGATGATTTCCAAATTCTTTTAATTCAATGAATCACCTCTCACAGCCCCCCCGCAGCAGCTGTTCCTTAAGGCAAACTTTGTACCATGGTTACACTTGGATGGCTGACGATGGAGAGCCTCATTTGGCATCGAGGTCGCACCCAAGAGTGAGCAATAAACGCATATGCGGTCGTGTGGAATCTCAGGTATTCAGAAACAACAAACAGAGAACTCCCACCAACACAGCTTAATGTCTTGAAACATCTTATTCCCTTGCGTTTCCCAGGCAACCATCTTCAGATTTTTTTGAACTTGCGTCGTAAACATTCGATCACCGACGGTAATTGAGGAGTCCACATTGCAGGTCAGGGGAGGGATAAATCTGCCAAATATCAACGACTAATAGAGTGTGAGCCAAGGTTTAACAACGGTGATCCAGCTGAACCAACAGCCGTAACATTCCAGGCCAAAACCAAATCAAAGGCTGACTAACAGCCGCTGTTGCTCTTGAAAATGCTTCCTGAAATCTGTCATGGAAACATAGGCAAACCCTTCATTACACAGACAAGACATAAGCTTCACTGCTGAAATGTTAGTGTTAAAATGTCAAGCAACTGCAACAAAATGAAGCTACTGGAAGCATTCCAAAAAAGGTCTGAAAGAAAAAAAAAAAAAAAACAATTATAGACGAAAGTGATTTCCCCATGATTCACTGTGGTGTCATGGTGTCATGGCCAGGAACCCTAAAATGACTGGTACTATCATGTGTCATCAGTTGCTTACAGACTTAAATAAATCATGGTTTTTGCCATGGACAGAAAAGTGTTCTCACTTTCCCACCACTAGTACCTAGTCCTTGACCAAAAGAAGTCTGCCTCCTCAAGCTAGCAAGAGAACAGTTACTTGAGCGTGCTGTGTGAAACTTCAATGACTTAAAAGCCCATCACAAATCACACTCCATGAAAACTTCTTCCTTCAGGAATCCTTGTGCAAACCGACTCATGCCATCTGACACACTCTGCAAGTCTAATCATGAAAAGACAGGCAGTTTTCAAGGGAGAAGGGGGAACATGTGCACTATACGCACACATGCTAGGCATGAAAATAAAGACCAGCTGTGCACATAACCAGCACCTTCTAAGCGCTCCTTCCATGACCACAGCATACGGCGCTCATTACAAAAACAGCCCTTCCACAAGAACAAAGTTAATTCTCAAAAGTCCCTGTCATCATTTAAAAAAAAAAAACTTAAAAAACCAGAAAAGAAAAATGGTGAGAATGGAAACTACAACTCGTAATGCCGATACAGTGTTTTCACCATAAGCCGAAGAAAACCAGACATGACACAGACTTCAGACACAGCAAGGACACAGTCTATCATACACCCAAAATGAAACCCTTGACAGCTCCAGTGGACACTCACCAAAAAACAGAATGATTGGGAGCCATAGCCATTTTTAGGGAACTGAAAGTCTTAGGGTGTTCCAGCATTAGCTACAGCATACACTCCAACACATTAGATGTTGAGGAACACAATTAACCCTTGTAGTAAGATCTTCCAAATTGTACAAATAAAGACTTGTTTTTGTTGTTTGAATGCCAAAATAAGTAAATATAGTCTACTATTTTTTACGATAGAAATACAAAAGCAAAATCCCTATGAGCATTTGATTTGTGAAAACTCTTCCTGGGAAAACACTACACTTTCCATTGAAATTTTTGATTTCCATCAAGCAGGCCTAGCTATTCGGTTTCACCTACTGCAGTTTTGGCTATACAATACAGGAAAAGAGAATATATCCATATAAAATATGTATAAATAAAATATAAAATATGTACAAATAAAATATTATATATATATATATATATATATATATATCTTCTTTAATCATCTTGGCAACACATCAGTTCTTGCTTTTTGTTTAAGAATAGTAACTGGTTCTGTATCGATCATAATCAAGCACCAATCAAGTCTAATTGTCACGAAAGCAACTATTTATAAAACATGTGAACCACCACACTGAGGTGACGCTGATTAAGAAAACCGCAGGCAAAAACATTAGTCATCCTTTGTCTTGCTGCTTCAGTATGAATTCCACCTGCAGTGAACTCACTACTGCCAATCAGGCTGCTTTAGGAAGGGTGTAATTACATGCTATTAAAATCTGCAAATTGACAGGCCCTTCATTCCCCCTGCCAAAACCATAAAAATGGGGTGACGCCCACAATAGTGGCATCTTCGATAGACCCATAAAAACGTTGGGGGGGGGGGGGGGGAAAGAAAAAAAAACTAGTGAGTGTGCAGTGCTTCTTGTAGTGCCCAGAAGCGCTTTGGGTTTCTATTCCTGAGTGTCCGCTGATGGCAAAAGAACCCGCACACCTGGGCTCCAGGCTCGGCAGACTGTGCTCTCTGTGCTTTGGGCCCCGCCTTCACATGAGCATCGCCATGGCAATTATGAATGCCGGAATTTTCCGCCTAAATCTAAGAACCACATAGTTCACGGTAATTTCAATTGGAGGAAGGGCAGAAACCAGCATTTAATGCAAGGCTGCAGCTGTACATCTTCATGTAACACAAATGCATGCCTGCCATAGCTGTATGAAACAACTGACAAAATGTTCAAAGATGGAGGAAAAAAAAAAAAACATTAGCAGCTTAATAACATTATGAGCGCAATTCCATGACACAGTTCAAGCCGTTCGATGGCGCTCATCAAACCAGCGTATCGAATCCTGCAATTTCATTAAGCCAAGTCATACTGTAAATGAGCCAAAGCCCATAGATGGGCTTTATAAAGGGGCCTGTGTCGTTTGCCGACGACTGCAGTTTACACGTTAATGTCACAGCATTGTGCCAGCCAGATCGGCTCGGAAAAACATTCCCCAAAAAGAAGGTCAGTGCTGAGTGCGGTGCTGGCGGCCGCATGGAACGGCTCAGGGAGGCTAGCTTTCCGCAAAATGTAAACTGTAAGCTTCTGCAGGCTTTTTTGGCAGAGGTTCTGCGTAATGTAATCCTCACAAGATAACCACAAAATCACAAGACATTTTGATCACTGCTCCCCCCTCTAAACCATGCGTTGTGACATTTACTTAGCAAAGACAAGACTTCCCGAGGGCTTTACTGAGGTACAAGGACCTTTCAATCAAAATCAACGCTAACTGATGACTATGAGCGCTTCACTGATTCTAATTCTCATAAACTGATTGAAACCAACTCTGCAAGTCAGAGTGACTGGCAGAAAATGTGGTTTGCTTCCAAACATATTTTATGCTTGAAAGACTTCACCAACTCCTCTAAAAAGCAGCATTATGCCAATCCAGTCCATTTTAAGCACTGTGCCTGAGAGACAGCATCACATGCGAGAGTCAATCCGCAATCTGGCAAAGGGTGGATCAAAAAATTGCAGGGCACTACAAGAGCCTGTGTGCACGGTCTAGAGCTTAGAACACTTAGGACAAATTAAATTCAATAGCCATTACAGATCTGCACAATTTTTGTTTGGGCTTTACTCACGCATGGCGAAACAGTAGATCAGTCTTTGATCCAAGATCACCTGGCAGAAAATGGTCAAAACTTGCAGCCACATCATGTGCTGTAGCAGCCCCAACTACATTTTTTAAAAAAATGTAGGGAAGTGTAGGCCTATTGTGCACTCCCAGTTTAATCATGTATCATGGCAGCTAGGGACTAGAGTAATGTTCTGACACAGAGAAAATAAAAACAAACAGCCACCTGATGAGTCCTGGAGCGACTGTCTTGTCAGAAATCATAAAACAATTATTTAAACAACAGACATCAAATAAACCTGACTGGCAAAAGTTGCTAGACTGAAGTAGCTGTTGCCCGATTACCTTCTTTCAAAAAGGTGTTCACAACATACAATTGACAAGTAACCAAAGAATTGGCATAACAGACATACAGTAGGTGAATATGCATAGGCAGTTAATTACACAGTGTAACAGGGCCTATGACAGCCATTTTTACAGCTATCATATGGTCATCCAGTTTCTGATAACTATATAGAATAACTAAATATATACAATGTATTATTATCAGTAATACTGTACTTTAAAACATTGTTCTGCAATTGTTTTGTTATGACTTGTTCATTTTGCTTTGGCTAACATCGACTGACAAAACAAAATGTTCTCAGTGTAATGACTGACAACACCCAACACCTTTCCCCTCACTGAGGGGTTGCTTTCAATGTCAAATTTCCACTTTCTTTTTTTCTTTTTTTTTTTTTTCCAATGAACAAATTCTTGCACTAACATTTAATTTCCTGTGCAAGATACCAATGATACATGGCACTGTACTCAGAGGAAGGTGTAGCAATCGCACTGAGATCCAGGTTTTGGAGGTCCCCTATGCTTTACTGGCATCAGTAAACAGAGCGATTAATCACACAATGTGGCCGAAAATAGCACCCCATCTTTAGCGATAATCGTTCAGTGCACCGCAGAACCGTTCAGATGTAGAGATGATGGGATTATATGAATGCTTCAGAGCACATGAGTCACTGTGGTGCTGCATGATACTGACATTGTAATTAAGCTAACAGCAAGAGTGGGTCGCAGAATAAGGAATATTCCATGCAATGAAGTGGTAATCATAGGAGGAAAGTCTACATTAATTTCACAGACCAAAATGACAAGCACAAGAACCGAGCCTCTCAAGAAAGCAAACAAAGAGCCACACAATGACATCTAGTCACAATGAATTGGAAAATGCAGGATCTAAAATAAGACATTGAAAAACACCCCGTGTATCAAAACTTACATGAAGTTAATCTATCCTTAAGCGGCACGAGGGCAGAAACAAAAAAAAAAAAAAAAAACAGTATGACGTCCAGACGTGTCTGCACGCGTATTTCGTTGTTTGCTCCTTTTCTTTCCTGGCAAATCCTTTTTCTTTCTCCAAATAAAAGCAGCGTTGTTCGATATGACTGGCAGGGAGCTAGTGAAAGAACACCCTGAGTCCACACACACACAACACTGGAGTATGGTGATGCTTTCAGGCACTAGATGTTAGTCATGGACTTCAGACGCTGTCTAGCAAGCTATATGAGCAAACCTACAGCAATACAGAGGGAAGCATCAGGGCTGAGAAAAATCTTCTCCTCATACAACACAAGCTGTGTTATGAAATTACAAGTAGCCTATATTTAAATGTTTGTATTGTATTAATGTTTGTATTTTTTTTACACTTCATGACTATGATAAATGCAAAGGAAACTGGTATGGATCTGGTAAAAAAAAGGAATGCAAAACACTAGCTCTGGTTTCAGATACCCTTAAAAGTATATTTAAATTGATGCCAGTAAAATGTTGGGAAAATGCTGGTAAATGTTCTATCCCACTGTGTAGAAACTCAACCAAAGGCTGTGGAAATTCACCGGCACATGCATTTCTTGGCAGCTTCTGCTCAGACGTGATGATGCTCAATTCCATAACCACAGAAGAGGGTCTACACTGGTATCACTGGTTTCACTCTCATGATATGTGAGAGCAAAACACTGTAATGCTCTCTCACCCTCATTTTCACTATTTGTTCATCTCTGTCTCAAAGTCTTAATTCACCCACTGAGTACAGGTTGGCTGGAACAAAGCATTTTAAAACATGTTTTCATTTTGAAATGAAAGCCTACGCAAATGTTGTTTGTATTTGAAAAAAAAAAAATTGTCTGAAAGGCTGTGAAAATTAACCTATCAACACAGGCCAATATACACCATTTAAATTCCTGCATTAATACATAGCTTAGAAAGAGGGCTGGGTCACGGCTCATTTGCAACATAAAACCAACAGTAGGGGAAGAAGCATGCAAGCACTCAAGGCCAGCTACAGAAGTCCTTTTTTTCTCTTCTGCATCCTTTTATGTGCAAAAAAGAGGCACCCCTCCACCGAGCCAGGCACGTTATAAATAATAAATCACAGTAATAAATCAAAAGATTGGGTTGGGAGAGGAAGAACATAAATCTCAAAAATGAACTCTTAAAAGTTAGATGCGTACATCACAGACTGGTATTCTGGCTCATACCCCCCAAACACCTCGGATTTTTAATTTAAATGTCTTAAATGTCAAGCTTTTCCTGCTCATTGTTTGCAACGCTGCGTTTGGAACACAGAACTGACTATTAAGCAAAGCGTTTGCTTTGTCAATGGGGTGGGTGGTGCTGCAAGCCCTGGTGGCAACAGAACTTCGTTAGAATGAGGAACAGCAGATTTAACATGCGTTCAGTTTTTCCTGCTGAATTCTCTTCCATAATAATTACATTCGACATTTCACATTGGAACTATCAGCCATAAAAAATGGAAAGGAGACTTTGGAGAACAAAACTGGAACATCAAAATACATACAGATTGTTGGTGAAAACTCAAATAATTAAAAGGATCTGCTCTCATCTCTCTTCATAAAGGAAGTGAGCACTGGAAACCTGGAAAGGATTTAACCAGTCTTGGCGATCGTATAAAGATACAGAGCTGGATATGCATTGCGTCTGATCTGGCCGTCACCATTAATATCTGACAAATTGTTTATTTCTCCTTGTCTCAAAATGAATTAGCCCCCTACTCATTTATCAAATCAAACTGCTAATAAAAGGTAAGGCAAATTAAGCAAAAGGAAAACTACAGTACCTTATCCAGCAGAGTCACATGATGAAGCTTGAAAATTACCTAGTTAAAACAAATATGCTGTGTTTACAGAGAACAGCAGGTTAAACACCAACTAATAATGTTTCCCACTGGCTGTCTTGCTAATTAAGTTAGCATTCTCATGCCTTTTAGAATTTGCAGCTTTTCAGATTAGCAGTTGGGGAGAAAGTGGGAACTCACAAGCTTTGTGTCAAAAATGGATTTGGTCCCAAATGTTGCAGCCAGCACAAGACCACCAAATTCGCGGCGGCTTTGGGACGCAATTCAGTGTGGGTTGGAGACTGACCAGCGTTTGGCTACAGGGCAGATCTGCACTGATCTGCACAGACAAAATCTGCACTGAGCGATAGGAATGTCTTAACATCCACTCACTTCACAACTTCAAGTAGAAGCAAATATGTCAGAGGTGTGCCACAGCAGTCATTCATTGAAAAGGCAAGCCTTTGAATAACATCTGATTGAAACAACACCAGCTCTGCCTGATCAACTATGGCTCATAGGAGGCTGAGGTTTCCATAGAACAGGAAAACAAAGCTGTCTGTGCACGGGTGAAGTGAACTTATACTACGCTGTATGGTCACTGACCGCAACACACATTTGATCACGCATACATGATAGCCGGGACAACACTGCAACTGGGTACGGTAGGTTACCATCTTGCAACTTCAAAGTTCCCGTGCACACTACACTGTCCTCTTTGTGAGAGTATCTGGCCTGTGGTGCTTGGCAAGTCACCATACGTGAAAATGTCAGGCTCAGTGCATCTTCCAGCTGGTCAGCAGACATTATTAATCAACGGATCTTGCAGCCTCTGCCGTAAGGAGCGATTTGTGCATGGGGAGTCGGGCTTCATTTTTGTTGGTGGCCTCCTACGGTGCATTGTTCCACTCGCCCTATCCCGCTACACCATGACCCAGTTCAGAGCAGGCATGTAATTGCTTTCCCCATGGGGAATTCGCAGGGGCCTCTGCCGCCATGAATTAGCAAGTTAAGACAATCTATCACTTCCACCTTCAATCTACCATCTACAGTAAGGGGGGGGGGGGGGGGGACCACTCAAAACAGTCTTTGGGGAGGCAGAGGGGAGAATGACATGCCCCTAGATACATGGAATAATTCTTTCAATGTCTAATCTCTGTGCCATTGAAGTTCATCATCGCTGGTTTATTGAAGTTTCAGTGCAAGTGAGTCCGCATTCATTAACCAGAATGAACCAAGCCTGACCCGGCATTGCAAAGAGGGATCTTAACGAATTGCCTTCAGTTCTTCTGTAAATCAACCTCCTTAACTAAAAATCAACAGTTTATGGCCCAGAAAAATTTCATGAGCGCATCAATACAATGAAAGTACAAATAAATGACTGCCCCTTTCTGGGGTACATGAAGCCAAAAAAACACAATTGAAGTACAGTTGCAGTATTGCAGGTTTATATTTGTTTGTATTTCATTTGGTATTTGAAGAAGATGCCTCAATAGGTGAAATATAAAGTACAGATGGAAGCATAAAGATGAGGAAAAAGCATAAAGAATGGGAAATTAGCAGGGCATAAATGAAGTGAAGTAAAATCAGTCCAAGGTAAAAATAAAGTCAACAAGCCTAGAGGATATCTGTTTAGAGTGCAATCGCACAGAAGCACAGTGTGCCCATTTGACAAAAACAAAAAGCAAAATAATAACAGATTAGACTAAACATCAGGACTTATAGCCTGCCAAGGCACCAATGCCCATTCTGGCTAACCAATCAAGTTACTTTTTGGCATTTTATGTAACCCAAATAAACCCAGAGATGGAGCTTCGGTACTTCGACTACCACAATGGTATTGTCTTGATCTTGATGTTCCCCTACATGACACAGAGGGGTCAGATAGCATCCAAGACTAATTATGAAAACAGGGAACAGGAACACTGGTTGTATCACCTCTCAAGTCATCACAATTCCATTATGACCCCAAGCTCATTCAGTATCTTCATTTTTTTCCAAATTTGCCATATATGATATGAAATGTGTGTCGCACCAATAGCCTCAACACTTACAAACTCTCAATGATATAAGCTCTATGTTAACCCAGCCTTGTAAAAAAGGATAGTAACCAGTTATTAAGAAAAGGATTAGCCATGAACATGCATGAATGAAAATGTTAAATTCTTGCCCCCTAAACTCAAGAAGGAATAAATGAGATAATCTGATTTTTGCACCATACTTTGAGATATCCCTTTTTAATGCTTCTTCCCCCCTGCAACCCTCTTTGGAATCTCCAATAGCACAGACTTGTTATAGAGTTGCTTCACTCACTCCGACAGACCCTGCACTTGCGCAGGAGCACTTAAGTGAGATTAACGCAATCCTCTGTTACACCAATAACTATTTTTGCATTACAAATCACACGCTGAACCACCGTGTAGTTGGTGCCAATCGGAGGATAGGCACTACTCCACTGATGTCATCCAAGCAATTCACAGGTATTGTTCCCAAGAGCTGAGATGGAGGAAACTGGCCAATCTACCAACCCCTATCCCTGGCAGAATGAAATCGATTTGTTCCACCGCTGTGGGCTCTCATCATTGTCAGCAATTGATGCAGTTGGTTTTGAACCTGACTGTAAGGCTAGCCAGCTCTCAAGACGAGTGCCTTGCCAAAGGAGCAAATGAGATCTCATTTTGACTGTATTTCAGGCCTTGTCATTTCTGGACCTCCAGCACAGCATTCCTGAGGAATAAGCAATTAAAAACCCTTACTCGAAGATTTATTTATAAATTAGACTGAAACTGCCTCTAAGCAAGAGGAGTTTTGGTTAAGGTTAGCATTAATTTTAAAAACAATTTGTACATTTATTGGCTTAGTCTCCTATTTATTATATTACCACAAAACTTGGGATTACATCTGAACAATACAAACTACATTTAAAAACATTATTAAAGACACAAAAAAGAAATTTAAAAACATCACCTTTTTTAAAAAAACAAAAAACAAAAGGTGCCATAATAAATAAAAGGTAGGCCTACTTTTAATCATGCGCCAGTAACACTGATAAATTTGTCAATATTAAATTCTCCGCCG
Organism: Megalops cyprinoides; assembly: GCF_013368585.1. Classification (NCBI taxonomy): domain Eukaryota; kingdom Metazoa; phylum Chordata; class Actinopteri; order Elopiformes; family Megalopidae; genus Megalops; species Megalops cyprinoides. The sequence continues at coordinate 6,236,502 of NC_050590.1, forward strand.
AGGAAAGGTGATGAAAAGGGCACGAGCTCAGCCCTCCACTTCATTGCAAACACATTTGTTTCAGAGTGCTTTTTCTACAGCGGTGAAGTGCTGTCAAAGCTCTGCTTGGAGCTGACAAATCTGACTCATCCACACAGATCCCTCTCCAGCACTGTGGGCATTGCTTTACCCTCACTGGTTTTCTTCAGCTCCATCTCACTGCTGTGAGAGGAGAGAAAAAAAAATAAATCAGCTAAAGCCAAGAAACTGAAATAATCACACACCCACACTGCACAACCATCGGTCCGTGTCCTCCGAGCGCTCAGAATGAAGAGAAAAATCAGCTGCGTGCCTCCCTTGGTCCTCTCAGCACATACCCCATTACCAGCACAAACATGGTTTGACACATTAAAGAGACACTTGATGGAGTGAATTCGAGTCTGGATAATGCATGCAAGTGAAAGACAGCGCTCGAAAGGTACCTGCAATCGACCTTCTCGCACGCTCTATGATGTTAAAGAGGTTCACGGCACAAACAGGGATCTCCGAGCGCCGGGCCCGTAATGATACGGGAATCAGCCGCTGTCATCTTAAGGTGAAGCCATTAAGCAGCTTTCTAGTGAAACCGACGTCGGCAGCTGGGGCAGCTTTGCCCTGCCAGTGGTGACTAACAGCTAACCACACATGGGAAAAGCTGGTCCTTCACTTCTGCGTTCTGTCCATTCAGACAAAACCCATAAGGCTTTGAAGTCTCCCAACACAACGGATAGGGGGGGGAGGGGCGGGCTTTGTGTGGGTGATGTCAGAGAGAGAGAGAGAGAGAGAGAGAGAGCCCTGAACACTGATGTGAGTGGCTGCAGTTTACACTGAAAGGGCCCCATTATGTGGGCTGGTGACCTGACAGCGTGGACAGCAGAATTAAACATAGCCACAGTTCAGTCAACAAGATTCCGGGGTTCTTTTTGTCTGTGTGTGTGTGTGTGTGTGTGTGTGTGTGTGTGTGGTGGATGTAATGCAAGGTTAAAAAAGGACATGTTTGTAAAACCAACTTCAAATAAATGGGTTTTATGTCAAGCATGTGAAAACATGCCCACCACATGTCACTTCAATGATAAAATCTTGACAAAGAGCAACCGCGGAGCTGACAAACCACAGATGATGACAAAATCCAAAGAGCTGATATTCAAATGTGCACAGAACACCCCTCCCCACAATTAATGTCTGCACTCGGCTAGAAACATCAAAGCCTTTCACCAAAACTGATTTTAAGAAATGCAATAGTTGTGAGCTCCGTGACAAATGAGATGTTTTAAGCATTTGTGAAAGCCCCTTTCTTTGAGGAATGTAAACAGTTTATGGAAGACAACTACTTATTTTCCTAATGCACCGTTTTCCACTAAAGTGAACATCTGTTGGGAAAAAAAAATAACCCCACAGCGACAATACATCATTATTCCCTGATCGCAGACCAACAAGCCAGCCAGCTCTTTTCAGACACGGCTGTTATTCTAGGATTTGCTATAAAAAGCCAGAGCTGTTCAATCGATCAGAAACATTTTAGCTACTGAGTTTACCAAAATAATCGCTGCTTGTTCCCCTCAACATTAAACTGTAAACAAAACCGTTTCAAATTTGGAAACCACTCTCCTCTATTGATTCTCTCCAAAGCTCTTTCCAGTCTCCTCCCCCCGCTTCACCCCAACACACTCATGCACATTAGGCACCTCTTCGCTAAAGTACCCACCCGTTTATTTTTAGGACAAAATTTAATGAAGCTGCAGAGGCAGCTATTATCGTTTTGCGATGAATGTACATCCCGAGGGATATTGTTTCAAAACTGCGTTCCACATACAGCCCTGTAAACCCTTTCCATAGGTACGTCACAGCTAAATAGCATTTACACAAAAGGTTGTCAAAGCCTGATCCTTATCAAGAAAGAAGAATTGGTCTGTTCTAATTCTACTAAAAATGACTGACAGCTTGGCAAGGTCTAAACTTGCTATGCAAAGGTTTGCTTGATGTAGCAATTTATTAGCCTCATAGGAAAAAAGTGTTTAAATTAGCTTTGGGTTTTTATAATAGGATAAAAACAAGTAGAGTGTTTGCCGGGATGTTTATGAGCGTACCAGCTTTGTTAGCGTCGTGATTCCTTTTTGCACGCCTGTGAGTGAAAGTATTGATCATTTTTCAGCCCTAAACAGCCCTTCAAAGTACAAGAACAACACAGCGTGCGCAGGGCTACAGATTGCTTTGGCCTCTACTGCAGATGGCAGGTCAAGACCCCAGACAAGCCCCCTCTGTTGTCCTGAGTGACGCCGTTCAGACCTCGCGGAATGGAAGGGCAGAAAGTTCCAGAAAGATCAATGTGGGTTGAGCTGCGTGCAAAGGGAGACAACGCACGGCACAATGTTAGCATCGCTCGCTGATGAAACCATCATGCTCCAGGTGACACTTACGCCTGTCAGTGGCAAAGCTATAGGTCTACATTCCAAACAGACAGCCTCTTTCTCTTTCTCTTTCTCTCTCTCTCGCTCTCTCTCTCTCTCTCTCTCTCTCTCTCCATACAAGTCTTACTCTCTCCTACCAAGGCCCTTGTCACTCTCCTGTCAGAAGCAGAGGTTCAGCGAACGGTCAGAAGTAGCGAGAGCACATTTTCAATTTAATTCCCCTGAGCAAACGATCAAAGCCAGCTTTCAAACGCAACTCAATTTACATTATTTTAACTGCAGGGAAAATGAGTTGGCAGGAGGAAAAAAAAAAACAGTTCAATTCTCAGTGATGTTCTGGGCAAGACAGGATAAATACTCCAAGACTAATATAGGCTCCTAAATAATGGTTGCATGAACACAGAACTCGGCTACATACAGGATGTTTCAATAACATGTAGAAACACACAAAGATTCCCTTGCATTGCCAAAACATGACATCTGTCCAGTTTCCTGTACCATGCTTTGATTTAGCCATATTTCACCTCAGGTTTTGCTTTTCCCGGTATTTTCCTTTATGCGTTTGACAACGAGTTTTGGCACTGGGAGGACCAACACCAACATCCTGAAAATCTATCAGCCTTGATATGTTGACATAGATTTTTGGAAAAAAGAAATGTTTTCCCCTTAAGAAAGTCTTTTATTTGGCCAGGCTGTCAAGTTTTATCTTTGAAAGCACACGGGTTACCGCGGTTTTCTGGCTATCTTCCGGCGCAGGCTGAAAACCCACCTCTTCAGACTTAATCTAGGCTCCCTGAACCCAGACACTCCTCTTGCCAAGCACAAACGCCCATAACTCTTCACTGGTGCACTCTGTGACTGCTGCTGTAGCACTTTTATTTTTGGCTTGTTTTAGGTCATCCCTTTCACCTTCGCACTTGTGTGAGATGTTATGATTATTGAAGCATTTTTGTACGACACCCTTTCTTCACCAAAAAAATTAAAATGATTTTATTTGTGAATACTGTTCATTTGGCCTTAATAATGTGGAAATCATTCTGCGGAAGAGTGTCTGCCAAATGGTTCTGGAATCTGAGCTAATCTAAACAAAGACGCAGATAAACCATGAAGACCAGGATAGCTTAACAGGATAGCTCAACACTCTTCACAGAAGGGAAAAAGCTTTAAATCCATTTATGACATACCTAATACTGCAGGTGATTGTAGGCTATAGCAAGCATAATTAGCAAAGTCATAGCTACCACGTTGGTCAGATGGACATAATGGATTGCCACAAACTTGCATCATAAGCAGAAAACTGCAATCTTAAAACATTCTGCTCATGAGTGCATATAGTCTGATTACTAACAGCTGGCTCAATTTGCAGAGAATTCTTACTAAGGCATTTATTTCAGTCTGTTCTTTTGTTATGCAATTATATGAATTATGTTTCATAATTTAAGAGGAGGGTGAACCAAAAAATGTCATGGGTGTTAATCCTGAATGCTAAACTACTCATTCAAGGAGAAAAAAAAACTTGTACATACATTCTGACTAGCTTCTCCATCTGAATTATATGACTCATCACAAGAAGCCCGCTAGACTTCAAATGAGCTCTTTGGCAAATCATGCAAAAAGAAAAACATCACATGATTGTTTTTCTGTATTCCCTTCAACACTTCCAACTGATAAAGAAAACAAAATCCATTGAAAATTTACACAACAGTAAAAATTAAAATTCATGCTAAATGTCTCAAGCACTCATCTCATCTCTAAAATCCTAGCCAACAAGTCTCAACTCAATATCACCCAAATCTTTACAAGTCTTCCCTCATAATAATCTTTTAAATTGCTTTCCATAAAAATGTTATTCCTTTACATTGTACTAAAAATTTTATACAAATTATATTTTGAGAGAAAAAGTAGAACACATATTGGTGTGTGGACAGCCACATTTCTGCTGGAGCAATAAGCCCTTTTATGTTATGTGTGTAATGTCAGACATTAAAATATCGATAATTTTAATAAAATGAAATGGCTGACGCTGGGCCCACAGGCATTTGCCAGGGCCATTGTCTCACAGCTGCCAGGGAAGATATTCAACATAAACTTAAAATACACATGACCTACATGCTTCATTCTGTACTAAAATAAGTTTAAAACCTAACCTTATGGAGAATTCAAAAGGAGGTCGTCTGAGTGGGACTTTCCATGCTTAAATGTCTAACAGACACTGGTATGTGTAAATATTTTTTTGAAAATCACAGACCAGGATTATGACTCTTTATGACTCTCAATGTTTGAAAAAGTCCATCTCAAATCAACAGCAACATTATTCAGTGTTCACGTTCAACAGAAAAAAAAACAAAATCAGACATTGAAAATATCAACATCAAACAAAGTCAACATATGATGTCAATAAGACTTGTTAACAACAGCCAGTGCTTCAAAGGCAAGCTTACGCGTTGTCGTTTTGCTCGGGATCAGAGGAGTGCCATAATGTTCAAAAACATTTCTGCCAGGTCAGGTAGCCTCAGAAAAATTGCCATAGCATTACATAGTAATCCATCACACGACCAGATGCTCTTGCTTGCAAATTGGTAGCTCTATGGAGGAAATGATGATTTTCCACCTAACGCCAGTCCAGGACTTTGCTCATAACACAGGAGCCTAATTCAAATGCCTCTTCTGTTTTCATATTTCTCTGCACAGCCTCTATACTCCACTCAGCAGAAGTGGTTACTGCTTACTACATTAACAGTATGCTGACGTGTTCTGTTGAATACTGCTGAAGTTCCATTTGTTAGGTACGGTCTGAGACAATGTCTCGTCTGCAGAACTGTGGATCAATGAAAGCCACAATTAAACCGTGCACACTGTAAAGACCAAAGATGAACACGGTTGAATATTCATTATAAGACAGTGTTATCTATAACAGAAAGTTATCGCTAATAGCCTTCACGCTAACTAGCATGGATTTTGATTTAGCTAAAGAAAAAAAATACCTCTTATAGATGAAAACTCCATGCACAATAAAATCACTGCTTCTAAAAACAATATGGGATTCGGAGCTGGCTTACATAGTTGCCATGGGTCAAGTGAGAGGCAACTGACCGCCCTTCCAAATATATCAAACAGTCCCCTTAAGAACATAATTCCTATCAGGTTTGTCATCATTTATTGCGCAGCCAGGACATCACTCTGGTGGCACTGATCCTCAGTCCTGAAATACTATCAGAGCCCCAGCAGCGTAGTCTTCTGTACCCAGAGCTTGCTGAAAAATCTGACCGTAATCCTTTTTCTGAAATAGCACACCAAAGTTCTGCTTATCGTCTCCCTGGGCACCTGGGCTGCCTAACTTGAGCGTGGGGAGTCGAAGCACACCCGTCAATGTTAAATGACAGATTCAATAAGATCAAATAGTGAGCCGAAACCTAAAAATAGCAAACCCCCTGCTACCACTGCCTCACCAACCCCCCCAAAGGACATCATCATGGGATGCAATGTATCTACTTTCAGAACAAGTAAAGGACAATTAATGCTGTTAGCACAGAGTTCTGCTTCCACCAAGCCTCCTGAGGTCTTTCAATCGCCTGGCACGGGCAACAAGCCAGGCCTGAAGCACTAGCAAGGGGACAAAGTCAAATCTTTGAAACTTTAATGTATGCAACGTGTTATTTTTATTATTCAAAAACATCTAAATGATATTCTTACGTCCTGTGAGCAAAGTTACATTTTTTGACCGAGATCCAATGCATTTTACATGTATTGTGTCGCATTTTAATACAGCTAAGAGATGCAGCCTACTGAATACATTAACTGTTCTTGGGGGGGCTTGCGGGTCTAGGGATTTTGATGATATCAGATGCTGTGAAAACTCCCACATACATCAGCTAAAAGTCCCAGTAGACTGATTTTTTTTTTTTTTTTATTTGCTGGAACCGCAGCAAATATCAAATTCAATTTTTTCCATTGGAGGCATAAAACAGAGCTTTGAATTACAGCTTGACATGCTGGCAAACAGAGAACACGAGCTCGAGGTAGGAGATGTCATGCTTCCACATTAATATTAGCCCTGTGTGTAGGTGTGTCAAACATACTGATTTTCCCCTGGTGCAAGTAGGTGTGATTTGTGTGCTGGTGGTAACATTCACACCTCTGGTGTGATAACTAAGAATGTCTTCATGCTTGCAAGCAATAACGCAGAGACTTTCAAGAAGAAAACTGCAGAAAACATATCTGTACTGGTTATGCAATTAATATGATAAATGGAAAATTGTGACTGCCCTGGGGTTTTAAGCCTTCTGTGCCTCTCGCAAAGAAAAATAATAGCACAAATGCATGTGGAACACTGAATGATGATTAAGTTGTCAATTCCAGTTTCAGTGCTGGGTCTGCTTTTTTTTAAGACAGCAAACTAGTACAAATAATTTTTACACAGATTTCACCAGAGAGCAACCTAAAGGTCACCATTTTGAAGGTCTAGATATGACTGAAATATGGCTGAAGACAGTTTTTAAGTTTTTAAGAATACACTGTGGCACAGTTTTTTTGCCTTGTGCTATTTTCTTTTATCACATTCCCTTGATAACAAGCTACTTACTCCTACAATGCTTGATTAAATGTAGACTGAATCGGGCCAATTCATTCTGTAGGTCCATAATACAGCACCCCAATATCTCCTTTTCACTGCAGTCCTCAGTGGCACGATTTCTCTGTATAAGCACAGTGCATTTGCTTACAAAGACTATGCAGATAATATCGACATATATGCATTTAAAATTTGAATAACTCCTATAGTATTGAAGGCACAGATATAAAATTCCATGCAGTGCTTGAATACCAAGTAACCAGCTATCAGGGATGTAAATAACGATTAGCTAAAGTTAAATAATCGCTTAACCCATTGCAAACGTTACCGATTATTGCAACCACATAAACCTATATAAACATATATACATAATAAACACTGACTTCACTACTTCAAGCTATTTACTGAACACATGGCTAACTCTAGCCATCTTGTTTTTGCGAAAACAGCAATCATTTACAAACAGCATGCTATTAAAAATAAATACTATAGCACTGAGCACTCACAAGAAGACTAGAAGTAGTGAGGACAGAACAGAAGCCTTATATTTAACCCTCTTGACAGACACCCAGATGAACCATGTCAGAACTAACCACAGAAATAGCTAACAAAAGAATAGCTCTATTAGATCAGAGGCAATTTCGGCTTTCTGCACCATAGCTTTTATCACCTACTTGCCAACTGCAGGGTTCCCCCTCCCAGAAAAGTAAGGACACCCTCCTAATGACAATACCCCAAAATAACAAGCCATTTCATGCCTTGTTTGATGCCAGTGAACCAAATATAGTCACTCACAGGAGTAACAGTGCCAGTGTGGTATGGTTTGAAATTACTGTAGCTACAGAATTACTTTTTCCAAAATTATAATCCAGAGTACGGTTAAATAATTTTTCCTCAAGTACGATCTGGCTCAAAAAGTTAGGTGTTTTTTCTGTACTTTCTCCAAACCCTGTGTGCCCTGTCTTTTGATATTCAATTTGCCAATCTTAATAGCAGAGTACTGCTTTAGAAAGGTCAGATGACCACACTGGGGAAGAGGAACCCTTCGTAGGATAATCTTAGAACTGATCATCGTACTAGATTGTGTTTTGCAAAAAACCTTTTCAACACAGGCAACTGTCTTAGGAATGGGTGGGGGAGATGCTATGATCTACAGAGGTATCTAGCACAGCTGAAATTGAACTCTCTGTTTAATGCAACCCTGTTAAGCCCAATTTAACCCTAATTCTCAAAAGGCAGTGACTCCCGCAATAGCAACCTGCCATACTAAATTAATCTGCTTTGTGGAGACTGAAAAAAAAATGGAGATAGTCAATTGCTATCAACCTGGATAGCTTCAACAAACATCCTAGTTTTAAGATGTGGTGGGGGTGTGGGGAAAATCTTATTTACTGTCCCCTTTGAATCATAAGAAATACAACATGCTTTCATATCGCCTAGGCTTTGAACGGAAAAGTGCTAGGAGCAAGCATATTTTTGGGATTAAGAGTACTATGGGTTTACTGTTTAAAACATCAGGCTTTGCGACATTTATGCTGTAGGCCAAGACAAATGCCGAGTCCTTTCATAAAGCCTGTGGCACTGGTGGTAAAAAGGCCTGATCTTTAAAACAAACGACCAAGCTGAATAGAATATGAAGTAATTCAAAATGTGTCAGTGCCCCTGAGCATTTTGAGATTTTGTTCATGTCAAAATTCTTTGTAAAAAAAAAAAAAAAGGGCTCCATTTTAATCCTACATAATTAACTACGCTAAAAGCGCAAGCAGATATTTTAGTTTACCGTGTCTGTATACCTCATATTTTCCTCTTCTCTCTTGAGCACTTGGCTAAACGGAGTCCTACAAAGCTGAGAATGAGTACGTTTGTGACATTACTCAGCCGGCTCTCTTCTATGTGGCGTGGAAACAAACCACCACAGATCTGAATCAAGGGTTTTGCTTAACATCTGATTCAGATCAAAAAACTGAGCTGCAAATGTGCCAAGTAGGCCTATTTCACAAAAGCTTGAAATGGAAATTTCAGTCTGACAAACCCCCTTTGATATAAAACTCTGCAATGCTGGAAACCGATTCAAATATTGAGGAGAAACCTCACATCAGATCAAAACAAGATGTCTGTCGATGAAATCCAAATTTGAACCAGTTAAAAAAATAAATTGATTGAAAAAAGAAGTCTCACAAGTAAAAAACTGGGTGATTCCACGGAGGGTCAGTTTTGCTGTAATAAGCATGAATCCAAATAAATGACAAATAGAACTGATGCCACAAAAAACCCTCTGCAAAACTAGGAATAACTTACCAAATTTACATAAGTGAACAATCCTCACATACAAATTCAGTGTAATTTAATACACCCCCAGAGAGAAGGTGTTCCTTAAAAGCTTGGATTGCTGTCAATTTAATTATATCACTAACGCAAGCCCATAGTTATAAGATGAACAGGACGTTCCTTGGGCGCTGATAGTTTTGTATTTATCTTGGGAGTGGTTCACAGTGACTCCATACTTAAGCTAATTGTTAAAGGAAGAATACAAAAAAAAAAACCTTTCCATGCAGATTTCACATTTACATTAGGTATGTACGTTCCTCCTTGGTGAAGAAACAGAACTCAGGGAAAGTTCTCGTCATTACTCGCGGGCGCAGCACCAGCGGCTAAACCCTGCCACTGCTTTGGACCAATAAAAGGGCGGTAAACAAGTTTCAGACTTGTGACCATCTATAAATGACACTGTTCCATCTAATGAGATCTAAAGCCTGAGGCAGCGCTGCTTCCTGTGAACACTGCGGGTTCCCAGCCAAGTTTCAACAGTATGTCCTGGATTTCGGAAGACAACAGCGGCAGTATCTTCTTACAGCCGTATCTTCCCTTTAGGTGAGGTATGTGCAGGATACACGATCACACTGACTACATTTACATGCGCACAGTATTCTGGGTAATGATCATATTCTGAATAAAATGGTCATATTCACTAAGAAATGCAACCATCACTAATATTCCTGTATACAGGCTAATTGGGGTATACTGAATTTTCCCACTAATTTTCTTTTTAGCAAGAATGGCAAAGATGATGCTTAATTTTGCTTCATCTTCTGCTGTTCTGTTAGCACTTTTATTAAATAGCTTACAGTGAACTATTATCCTTTTTGTTAGCCTTAATATTTAAGTGGTGAATAATTTATTCTGTGCAAAACATTGAACAGGAACAAGATGTATCTTACAGGAGGAACATTCTGAATAAAACATAATTTACATAACTCAATATTCCAGTTAATGCAGGAATGTCTCGCATCTGTTTTGGGCCTCTCATAACCAGAATACTGGAGTGTTTCGGGGTATGATTATTAGAATAAGGTGTTTACATGACTCGTGTCACAGAACATGAATACTTGAATATTTGTATTAACGTCGGAATAGTAATGTGCATGTACACAATCTGTTTTCTCAGCATTGTTATCCATAGAAAGCCTTGTGCTTGATGCTGTATAAAAGTGTTTCACACTCGCCGCTCAGATCTCCTTTCTTGCATATACTCAAGCTTATTCTGTCTTCCTCAAAAATCAGAAATCAAAGTCTAGTTTGCTGGAACGAATGCATCTGCAGATTAAGTGCTGCTTGTGGGCATTTCCGTTCAATTTTCACCCCAAATAACCTGCTCAGGACATGATATCTGCCTGTAGAATCAACTCCCCTTTATCACACCCTGTATCATAGCTTCAGTTTCAGCTAAAACCAAGAGACTACTTAATAAGAGGATCTATTAAGAGATGATAACATTCCATTCTCTGTTTTCACCGTACGGTTTTTAATTTCTGTTCTTTTCTGAAAGGGAGATAAAAGAGGCTTTCCAACTAACAGGAAAGTAGTTTGGAACACAAAGTGTTGCCAATTTTTTTCATCTTCTCTGGCACCCTGCCTCCACAAGGAGCCACTTAGGTATCAACTAGAAAGTGTCTCTGATAAGCAGACATTTCAGTCCCAGTTGTGACGGAAGCTTAAAACACACAGTGCGGTTTTAGGCTAGATTTAGCCCTGACAAAAAGCATTGTAATCTTTTACTGTGTCCGGTGCTTGTGAGCTTTAATAATCACCCTTCCAACAACCCGCAAGCTGTAAATAAATTTCTGGCCAATCAGAACATTTTTGCTAGAATCACATTCAGTGTGGGGTTTCCACACACACAGCACATAAAAATGTGATTCCTTTCTACAGCCAGTTATAAAAAATCACCATTCAACGGCCTAACATGTCATCAGATGATTCAGGCACACCCAGCGGCGAACCATCAGGGTCTTCAAGGTATTCAGAGAAGGCCCTGGAATCCTCAGATGAAATAATAAAAAAACGTATCTGATTACAGCCATGCATCACTTAACGTCCACGATACGTTCTGTGAAATAGGACGTTATGTGATTTGGACGTTGTGCGAACACCATACTATATACAGTGTATGGTAAACTATGTACTGTACCATTATACGCCTGGCAGCGCAGTCGCTTTATTTCCATGAGACATGAGATAAACGTGTTGCGTGCGGAAAGCGTTGCCTTCACTACGTCCGGTGACGTCCGCTACGTCCCGTTCTGCAATCGGGATTTTTAAACTTTATTATAACTTTATGGGACTACGGGCGTATATGTGAACATGTTCCAAATGGACGTTAAGTGGCGCATGACTGTAATTCTACAAATAAAATAAAATAAAATTTGAATAAAATGAATAAATAAAATAAAAATCGTCTCTGTGTTGCTTATCTGTAATATTGCAGTGTTATGCCGACTTGTTTCTGTTGTTTTCTGTCCATGCACTGCGCATTTCAGTGGTTTTGTGTTGGAAAAAAAATGCAACCAATCAGACATTTTTCTACGGAGTCTCTGGGGAGAATATGCTCCATCCAGGGTATTATATATATCCTTGATAGAATGCCCTGACCACTAAACAGAATGAGAGCGTACGTTTGGATTGACAGTTTGATCAACCAATTATATTTGGATTTGTAGCCAATGGGTGTATTCTTTCAGATTTTCCTATGGCGCCAGGGTATTCTAGAAGACCCGCTCACTCGCTCAGACACGACACCTAGCTTAGTGCTAACTAGCAACTGATAGCCAACGTTGAAAATGGCAACAGTCATAGTTTTCAGTTAGCATTTGCTATATTTTTTAATGTTAAATCACTATTTCCTCAATGCTAAAATTACCTAGAATTTTTCCAATATAGTTTTCTAATCACACCGGTTTTAGCAAACGCGCTAAACAGCTAATCACACCTGTGTGACCGTATGCGCGAAAGGGTTAAAAAAAGGCCACCCAACACCTGAACATCTCAAGCTCAATCAATCTGCAAAAGCAGGCCGTTTTCAGGCTAGCAACTGGGAACAATACACTTGGCTTACAGGCTCAGTTCGACACAAGAGGCTCTACTGCTGGGAGTGCTTGTTGTTTGGGATCAACAAGGGTGTGTGGAATTGGAAAGTCTACGAGAATCTTAGCTTTTTAACTAAGGCTGCACAACATACGACAATCTTGGCAATGTTGCCTAAATCAGATCACACAAAGTGACTGTCTTCGTGACATCCAATAGTGTATGTGTGTGTGTGTGTGCGCATAACTAGAACAACGCAATTTTCGAAGGCCCAGTTCTGATAGGCACAGTTCGCTACTGGGCAAGCCACTTCCAACATCAAGCAGCAGCATCAGAGCCGTAAAAAAGAAAGACACTACGGCAAGATGATATAAGCACCTATTCCTGCTCAGTGTACAAACACCTGGGTAAATGTGAAACCTGAGTGCACAGAAAGCACAGCTCTGTTGTAAAGATGTGGGTTTGCAAATAAAATCTGTACCGCATGCATTTTCGGCGACAGCTTCTAGTGGGAGGGGATTTTATGCTTGCAACCCACCAATAAATCCATCGAAAAGACACAAAGGGCTGTGGGCCTGTGATAGGGCCTGAGAGAATGGACAAGACAATGGAAAGGACTGCAATAACCTGACTGGTGCGAAAGCTAGCAAGGGAGTACTGTGGAGTAATACATAGACTGAAGCACAGTTAGCAATATGGGGGGGGAAGTATAAAACACTCAAATTAGTGACAATTCATGACATTTTCACAGAGATCAGTGTTTCGCTTTTGTCAACAGAGACAAATGAACAGCTTTTAACCAGTTTCAAACCAAACAAGTTTCTCACACCTTTTTTCACACCTAGGGGATACACAACACTGCAGAAGGAGAGCAATCAAACAGCAGAAGTGAAAGTGTGCTGAAATGTCTAAGCAAGCCGGTAAAAAAAAACTGCAAGCTTGGTGATAACGATAGTTGCAATCCTGGCCACATCCTGAGGTGGAAACACATCCTATGAATGCCTTTTCAAAATTCATATTATACATTAGCTCCAACTGCAACAACTAGGCAGGAGCCAAGTTGTCTAATTTGATATCTATAGCTTACTTGATGTTGGTCTACTCACTTGAGTTTTAACAAGTATGAATGTTGTGTTCTAGTCTTAAGACTTTCCAGTCGATCCATTTATTAATTTTATGGCTAATATCACAAGAGTCGAGTGATTACATTCCAGCATACTGAGTTAGTCATTATAAAAATTGAAAATAACGGAACAGACTATGATAAAAAATATTAAAATATTACATCTTCAAGAATCACTTCAGCCACTCATTCATTTTCCTCCATCCAAATGCAAGCACTTACATGTGGCAACCTCCGTTACAAACCTAACTCTCTACAGTACCGGGTCAAGCCTAGCGTAAGATGGAATAAATCCCTCAAACCAGCTATGGAAAAAAAAATGAAAGAGAATGTCATGTTGATTAAAAGAAGTCACATTCTGAAATCATGAGGCTGATTTACAGTCATTGTTTAGCTGACCTTTTCACTTGCACCTGTTTTTCCCATCAGTATTCAATCCTCATATTTCCTGTAGGCTCCACTGGACCGTCGTTTGACTGACGCTTGTACAGAGAACAACCGCACATCTGGATCAAATTCAGCTGAAAAGTAATTTAAAAAATAACTTGAAAACTTAAAAAAAAATAATATAATAGCTATGGGTTGATGTCTTGAGCCAGGCTTTTGAAACAGCGGTACGGTGATGCTTTGTTTGTCTTCCATTAGAGTGAGGCCAGATAAGCATTAAGTTTACCTTAGGGATACAAAAACAATTTTGCAAGTCACTTGTACATGATATGGAAGGCACAGGTTTTGTTCAGATTTCACAGATGTAATCTGAAATATTTCTTTGAGAAAGGACCTAAATCTGAAGGGGGGGGGGGGGGGGGGGCTGTAGTTGGTTGTGATCCACTTTAAAAAAAAATCCAAAAACATTGTGCATACTGTGTTGTAAGCTATGTTCTCAGGTCAGGTATCAAAACCCTACAGACTAAGAGGAGTTTTTTTTATGTTCAAAAGCAAAGATTCAATCGCAGATGTTCTATGTTGGAAGCCGGTTTTAAGAGCTGGGCTTGTAGAGTGTTAAAATGTCAGATTCACAGCCGAATTAATGTGTGTGTGATTATGTCCTTCAATCCATGTCAAATGGCCTGTGAACAAGCAACACCTCATAAGACTCAACAATGAAAGTTGTGTGTGGGTGGCTGCAATTTGAAACAGCCAGGTTTTGACAGCCAAGACAAAAAAAAAAAAAATCCTCCGGTTACTTCTTACACTGCATATGACCCTGCTCAAAAACAGAATGTCTCCACTTTCCGCCCCACTAATAAATCCACTGCAACAGAATGACAAGCATTTGAAGGTTAAGCAATGGGTAGGTCTTCAAGCAACTGCAATGGCGCCCAGATTTTCAATGGTGCCGCCTTCTTCTAGAATCTTGCTCGGAATGAGAGGTGTTATCTAGCAATGCGTACAAAACCTCATTCCAATTGAACTCCTCCCGTACTTTTACAACAATGGTTTTATCATACTGAACAATCTACAATCTATCACTCATTGACTCTCTGTGAATTCTTCAGCGGGAGCTTGAACACGGTTTTCACAGAGTAATAGCAGGCTTGGGAAATACACTTGTCTGAAGCAAGTACTTTCCGGTATCATCTTTGGATTACTAGCCCATCAGACAACTGAGGTAATCAGATTCATGATAGCCAAGATAAGAAGTCTGTCTTTATTACTATGACCAGGATTTCCACAAAGACCATATTTTGAAGCTGTGCAGTACAGAGGCATTTACGAAATAGCCAGCTAGCTAAATACCTTATTTCACTTACACTTCTTAGATAGCTAAATCTTTCCAACATTGTAGCTACACATTATATAGAAACTGAAAGTTATTGGAAGTTGCCTGCACACAAGAGTGGCTCTACTGCCATGATTTCCCTATATTTCACCAAGTTTCATAATGTTGACTCATACTAAGCCTCTATATTCAAAATATGGTCCTTGAAGCACTTGATACAGGATAACAAACATAATGTGAAAGCAAAATTAGGCATTCTACACATTCTTGTAAACTCACTTGCAAATGACCAAGTGTCAATATCCCCAAACTATACAGAAGTATAAGATATAAATTTAATGCAAGTCTTTCCAGTAGCTATTACAGACTTGTACTTCAACTCACAGATTCATTTCCAGAGCAGGAGTAATTTCATTATTGACAAATGTCAGAGTTAAAGCATGGCCACATTAGAGTTCCTGCAAGACTATTAATCATCTCCACCCGATGTTACTTTGATCCCTGCACCATTTAACGCATGACCTTTACACAAATGCACCTATATCTAAACTCAGAACTAAGAATAGAAAACAAAAAATGCCCACCACAACAGGAGCAAATCAAATCTGAACTTTTACCTGTCTTTATATATAATTATATATAATTACTTCAGTACTTATCCATTGGATACTATTCAAGCTCTATAAATACACAGTAGGCTACACCATAGTAACCAATGTTATGCCATGTCATTAAATGAAAACTGAATTGTAACTAGTCATATGGGTTGCCAGTGCCAAAAAGTGTGGCAGTCATCACTGGTTCATCAACCAACTCTCCGATACTTGCATTTACTTTCCATTTCTGGACAAAACAGGTCTCCAGAAAATGAAATATTATGCACTATACTATACGCCTCTATAATAGCCATTTTATACTTACACTACATCAAAAATTCAAAAACCTGAGAAATTGATTCACACCCTGCCATTTAGACAGTTTCTTTTGTTAAATTTACTCACCCTGAGGAGTGTATAACAATAGAAATTCACACCCAGTTATCTGAACATAAAACAAAGCCACAAATCCAGGGAGATTGAAAAATAGTGTTCAGACATTGTGTTTAGCTGGCTTGTACAATAAGATCATGACACTGTACATCATAAAACTTGAAACCGCATATGATCCATTTTACTCCTGATAACACCTGCTCAAAGCGCTTCTGTAATAACCTAAAAAAAACCTAACATTAAAAACCTGCATACTGATACATCTTGCTGCTTGTCATGCACTCTTGTCTGCAAGTCTTGTTCCGAAGCAATCATTACATATTTTGAATAATTGGAAAATCAATATCCTGAGGCAGACAATCACAAGACTTCAAGAACTGAAGAAAGCTTGACACAACCAAAAGGGATCTGGTCTTTCGCCTTGCCGGCTCTGTCCTCATCGGCATTGTCATCCATGCTCCTGCCGCGGATTCCGCTACAAAACCGCAACCCAAATTTCACTGCAACCCCTGGCAGGGCTGACATCAGCTGGCGGGCCACCACCAGTAATAACACTGTTTAAATTGTTAATAATCTCACAATCACAGAGGAAGTGATTGCTCTGTTGCTACATGATGGAACGTGCACTTCTCTGGAGTAGGATTTGATAGCCTTATTTACGAGCTCCCCAGCTTCCAGCTACAAGAAAATATTTAACACCTCAATGCATCTGATAAACTAGACACCCGTGTGAGGCAGTTCAGGCTCATTTGCCAAATACATTTAAGAGTAAACACGTACACAAAACCAAGAGACCAAATAATAACATCATTAGGACTGATACTATTGTTACTGTTACATAATCTATACAGGAGTTGGAAAACAGATTGTTTGTGTGGATGCTGGAGCAAAAAAGGGAAACTGCGAAGGTTGAGGAAGACTATTCACTTCACCAAAAAGCATTTCCTCAGACGATATAGACAGTCCAAATACTGGAAAAAGCCACATTAAACAAGACTCCTTAGAGTTTCAAAAAGACACATTTGTGGAATTTATAATGTCTACTATACACATGTTGCAAATAATGTCAAAGTACACAGTACTGTTCACAGATAAGGAAGAAAGGACACTCCACAAAATTGCACAGAAAGTAAAAATGCAAAGAAAGTAAATGGGTTTCCTGCTAATTCTGCACTTGTACTTAGTTAGTTTTATCTTTTTTGGACTAAATAAAGCAGGCTGATATTGACTAGCGTTGAATAGCAGCAATAGTTATCAAAATGCAAATTTTTCAACAATACACAGGCACCTGCTCAATACAGATGAAATCACTGCTCTCATATTTTTTTCGGCTGCTCAAGTACAACTGAAAGCCCAGCCTCATTGGTGCTGTATGTGGGGGGGGGTCTCAGCTAACGACTGCTGTATGGAAAGAATTTTTCTGTCAAAATTATCTGAATATTATATACAGAGAAAACAGTACAGAATTACCCCACAGTTATCTGTTGTTGGTTTCACCTTTGTATAGGTTTCATTCTGCTACTGGTAGGAGTAGGCAGTGTGCTGAGAGGTTCCTCTCTTACACTGCTCTGCAGCATACTCTACAGACTAATCGAGGACCTATAATTTCCACAGATGATGTCTGTGAAGGTTGCACCTGTCCTCCATTCAGCGTTTGCCCTCCCACGGTGCCACACTGTGGAGCTGGCAGTGCCAACAATACATGTTGCTGCATATGAATGCATTGTAAGATTGCGTTTGTTGTGTCTCAACACTCCTGAGCTAGTGTAGAGTATGTTGCCAGTTGGCTACTGGCAATTCACAAATTCAGGGTCAAAACAGACATAAACAACAACATATCAGGTCAAAATTACGTAATATATTTCCATCTACCTTTTCCATCAACAATACTATACACTTCAGTATGCTGTTACAGAAACCCAGGTGATTTAACTGTGTAACACAGACTGTCATACACTAATACTGCAGATTGCATTCTTAAAACAACTGAAATGCTATAAATATATATTTATTTATGGTCCCGCAGGAATGAAACACTTTAATATAAACACCAACCAAGTTGTGAAATCACAGGTAAAATAGAAAGGGTCCAAAATGTAACGTAAGTTTGTAATGCGAGCTAACGTCCGGGGGGGGGGGGGGGGGGGGGGTCTGCCTTCGAGAACGACAGAGAAGTAAGCGGACGCAGTACGAGTACTGCTAATATGCTCAACCTCTGGCCAGCACTGTCAGAGCAGCCCTGGGGAAAAAAAAAAGCATATCAAGGCTTTCTCGGGTCATAAGACCCTGTTACAACCCACAGAGCTCTGAGAGAACACTCGCTGTTCCATTTGCTGCAGGAAAAAAAAAATGTGTTTAAAAACCCTATCATTTATGGCCTCTAAATCTGTCGCTCATTGCTGGGCTGAGTAACCCATTTCTGGAACTTGAGCCCGTCAGGCAGCATAACGAACACTTAGCTAGCAGCTCCACAGGGAACTACAAATGTAATCCCTGGGAATTTACCGGAATTGAAATTGTATCAGGAGTTCAGAACTACGTCCGACTTACGTTACAATATGAAATGCTGACATTTTTTTGTGATTTTTTAAAAAGCATTTTACATTTTGTTTATTTACTCATACAAATTGAAAACACTTCAAAAGCTCAAAATCTACCAAATTTAAAACCTGTGTGGTTATTTGTTTGGACTACCTCTTGAGGATTTGTCCTATTATTCCATACCTTTAAGCAAAGGGAAATGCTTTGTTCTCGTCAGCACAATATTGCTTTTTTCACTATCAAGAAAACCAGAGATGTCAGTGATCATTTAACAATGCTTAGAAGGCATCAACCTGCCCTGCCTATAAAAACTAATGATGGCATTAAAGACATTGGTGCAAACTATCTCAGCTTAAAAAAATCAATAGGAAATGACACTGGATGTAAAATGATTACCATCCCAGCATACAGTTAGTCTTGGCTTCTAACTGCTGGAACGGTTTCATCGGTGTCAAGGAAACATGCCTGTTGTATATATAGATTTTATACCATGTAATCCAATGCTCAGGTTTGCTTGATTTTATATGCTTCCTGTCCTCACCATGAGAGAAGAAGTCAATATCAATAGTTTTGATTCCAAATAATAAAAAAAAAGTTGATATCAGCAAACAAAGGCACTAACATCACTCAAACTATAAACAGTGATTTTTGGCTCACAACTCAATAGGCTAAAATTGACTGAACTGACATTTAGATTTTCAATGAAAACTTTACACATGCAAACAAACCACATAAAAAACAACAATGTACTGTCTTGAACAATTATAAATAAACAAATAAATAATCAAAAAGGTACTCACAGCAACAAGTCTACTATCATGCGTCCCGTTGTACCTTTGATTTGATTGAGACATTCATGTTCGGGAAGATGATGACTCCGTTTAAAATAAGACCACAGGTCACTTTCCAAGCCACCACAACTAATTTTAATTTAACCTCAGAATCAGTATTGTTCTTTCGAATTGATTACATGGCTTGTGTCTCATTTGGATGTCACTCACTGGTACGTCAAAAGAAAGTGGGTTACTCTATAAATATGCTTTGCTATCCTCAAGGCAAGAGGCAAAAATATCTTCATCAGATTACATTGTAACCTGTTACGAGAGGCATCTACATTAAGTCATGAAAAATCAACTACTCAGCTACGAATCAGATGGACTGTGTATACACCTCCTCAAAGGGGGCTGTCTAAGCTTTCCACCTAATATTAAGAGAACCTCACTACTGCCAGACTAGGACCAGAAAGATCACTTTTAATAGTCACCGTAATAATTTTGTGAAAAGTAATCAACGATTGCTAATCAAAGATTTTAAATCCAGAAGGAGTCGCACATGTTAGCTCTCTCTCAAGTTAGGTGTTATCCAATTATCCAATTAGTCAGCTAATTAATCATCCAAAAATCATTTCTGTCTAAGTTTCACCAGCCGAAAAGACTCGGGTTTCGCATACAGAAAATTGAGAACAGTAGTCGCATTCGATAGTTACACTTTTAATGAGCTAGCAAGCAACAAATCTGAGGTTTTTAACCCGTGAATTGCAGCAAGGCATTGACTACATTGCTTAGTGGAATGTGCTAGTTAACCCGTTAAGAAGCTATGTGTATGTACAGACAGGACATACCGTTTAAAATCACGCGAATCCATGAACGAGTAATTTCACATCGCAGAAAAATGCACCAGTGTGTCTGACACCACTTAAAATCCTGAACAATGCCAGGACACCACATACAGTAGTTAGCTAGCCATGTCTGGTGTGTACAACGTTCCCAACCAAGCGCCTTGTGAACACGCCAATCAATGTTTAACGTTCAACGAGGTCTAGGCCACATGCAATTAACACGTTTTTTAATAATATATCACGCATTTATGTTAGCCAGCGACTGCTAGTAAATACTTAAAAGACGCCTGGAGAGTGAATTATTATTGCAAAATTTAAAGTGACCGCGTTTTCCTTGACAAAGAACGAGCCTCTGTTTCCACAAATGCACAGCGGTGTACATCAACAGCAAGGCCCAGACTATCCAGCTAACGTTAGCTAACACAGAGTCTAAACAGATAACGTTGGCTAGCTAACTAACATTTCATCTCTGCTGTTACCACACTTGCTGGCTAGTTGTTACACTGCTTTATAAGATAAATGTTGCTCATTTATGTGTGGGAAAGCTCTGTGCTTTAACGACAGGTAGCTAGCTAGTGGACTAGACCTAGGAAACTGAGAGCTGAGATTTGGAGGGTAGCCTGCTAAGTTGAAACAAAAAGCATCACTGAAATTGCACTGGTGTGCAAAATGAAGTCGATCATGCCTTTCGTAAAGCGTGTTTTATATACTGACACGCCAAAACACATGTTGGAATTGTGTAAAAACAAGTTCGGAAAAATAAACAGCGACAACCTAAACTGTGAACTAATGCTAACTGGCTAGCTAGCCAGCTACATGCCCGACAATGTCTTCTGAGGCAACCATGATGAAAATGTCTATTTCTGTAGCAAGCTGGCTAATCCCAACAAAACACTTGCAGAGTTGGATTTAGAGAGTTCGGTTTATAATTTCACGGCAGTTCCTCATAACTCATACGTGTCTGAGGATTAAAACTAAGTAGCTTTGTGTTTAAAATCTTCTTGGTCTCTCAGACAAAGAGATTTTGCCAAGGCAATGCATGCAGTCAATATAGGGCTAGGTAGCTAACTAACAAGCTATCTGTATGCCTCCCTCATTAAGAAAGAAGAAAAATTCCTACACCAACTAACTTACCCCACTTGCAGACCCCGATCCAAGGAATATTTAAGTGCACTCCATAGATCCAGGTAGTAAGGGTAAAATCAACTAAACCGCCCGAAATTTTTCAAAATAAACAGACAAATCAATCAGTGTACTCCCAAGAAATCCAACAGCAGGGGAAAGGAAAGGCCAATTTCACTGACTGCAGCCTTCACACGTTGAGATCCCGTTCAAAATTGGGATATACCGGCTAAACTGGGCATTTTATTTCTGGTTCAGTTTCAAGCCCGGTCCAAAGTAAAGCACGTCCACTCGGTCTCCCGGTAGTAAAATCCAATATGCAGCCAGTTTCCACCCCAGTTTAAATCCTTGACTCCGTTTCGCTGTTGCTATCTCTAATATATCTTGATGGCTGTTTGTATCTCTCAATGCTGGGAGATTGATACAATGTAACCAACAAGCAGAACGAGCTACTCGAAAGCCCAGGCAAATATTCCAGACGGATTGAACCGGCGCCAGGAGACCAAGTACAGTACAAAGAACCGGATCTGGATTTCTGAATAGGATTGTGGACTAGACAAAATAGAAGTACTTCAGTCGAATTTTATAAATAAACAACATATGTAATCATTTGTTCTTATCTAGATGTCGTTTTAATGAATACTGCACTAGTCGCTTGTAATACTAATCCAACCTTGGCACACAAACACAGCAAACACTACCAAACCTCAGTACATAACAAACCTCAATACTGAATCTTCCAATTACCTATTTATCATATTACCGAGATTTGTTTGTACAGAACTGATGAATGAATCACTTATTTCGCAAATTAATTATAATTGATCTTAATTTATAATATTGTTGAGCTACCCTATTCTATTTAGGAAGAGAAAGATTAGGCTATACTTATGTTTATATTAAAATAACACTTAAAATAAAAAGCTCTTATTTAAAGCAAGAACAAATAAAAAATATTTAATTGTGATTTATCTGAGAACAAAGATAACGTTGCAATTATCAAAGAATTGATGAATGAATTATCTAGCTAACTCATTCCATCACAATTAATATTAATTTACAATATTACTGGTCTACTATCTATTTTGCCTAATGAAAGATCAGACTAGGTAATATGTCTTTTTATAGCTCACTAAAGTTATACAGATCTATTTATATATTCAATTGAAAACAAACAAAACGTTATAAAAGAAAAAGATATCGTAACACCCCCACCGTTAGATAGCTAACTACAAGTAGTGTGGATAGCTAGAAAAAGCATTTACCTAACGTTGTATGATGGAGCTAATTAAAAACTTAAGCTTGTAGTTAGGCAATAAACATGTTTACAAAATGTAGTTTGGAGTACTCTTAATACTCAACAAAGCTCCCCACTATAGCTCCATATTTAGATGTATTAAACAAGTTCTTCCCTTTGAATTAAAATATGGACTTACCACCATTTTTTAGTTTCGTTGGAGATGGAATTTTTCATAAATTTTAAACACGGAGAAAAACATAGTATTGCGATGTTCCATTGCAACTGTCGAACTTGAGATTCTATTCATCTGGAAAACAGCTATAAAACGAGGTAACGTTCCTAGACCAATTTCAGTTAACCAACGTTTCAGCTAACCACAAACAGTATAGTGAAGACATAAATGTAGAATTAGTAGCAATATAACAAGCCTAGTCTGTGAATTAGCTTTTCGTTATCTGTGTCAAGAGTATGCTTTAAAGCGTAAAACATGTCTGGTTTTGTTTTTGGCCGTGACTCATGGTTGTGAGTGAACCTGAACTTTATTTCGTACATCAGGGAATTGTCCGTGCCGTTGCCAGTTCTTACAGTTGCAGATATCGTGATTTGTATTTCAACAGAGCAACAAGAACAAAGCATTGCGCTATGTCATTAAGCTATGTTCTTATTACAGTTAGATTGTTTGTGTTTTAAGCAATCACGATCTGTCTCTGAATTATCTTAAGACAAAAAGCCATCCGTGGGAGTGTCTGATAGGAACAGGCTACAAATCCTTATGGTTCCTAATCGCTGCCTTTGAGTTTCTCACATTCGTGTAGGCCTGTATATCGTTAAGAGGGGCAGCAAATTGACCACTGCGCTTATTAATTGTCAGGTGTTAATGATTTTGCGTTTGGAATGCTGTTTACCCTACATTAGAATAACTTGAAGAGAGGAAATGTGATATTCAGCAACTACTTCTTTGAAGGGGAAAAAATGTAAAATGTTATTTGCAAGTTGATAGTTCATAATATAATCAGCACAAATGCAAAATTTAATCATATTGAGTCTTATCAGTATGTAAGTTTGTGTCAGCAGAACCAACATAATTATTCAAATATCTGTTACTTAACTGAACTTTACAGTTCACTTTATGAAAATATCTAGATTTTATACTTCCTAATTATTATTTAAAGGGATTTTATAATGCTAATTTATGTTCATTTTACTGCAAAACAAAAATCTTTAAAGTGTAACAAAAAATCAACAATCCATCTCACATCTTAGTTTGCTCCTTAAATTGTTCACTTCTTGGAAGGATTTAGAATGATCACAATGTACTCATGGGTATCAAGGTGCAATTGAATCTTAACCTAAATACAGTATTGGCTCTGCCTTTAATTGCCTATGTGTACAGTAAATTATAAGAAGCAATAGTATTTGTTACATTTGTTGCAGTATTTGTTTGCAGATTTATTCATATGCAAAAAAGAAATCTGATTTCCTCCATATGGCATATTATCTGGGAAACTGATTTGCCCAGTCTTAAAGACCGCATGAGTTTTTCCCCAGCTGGGTGGACAGCACACAGATGTAGGCAAACGGTTCATGTGTTCATTCAGCTACCTACATACTTAATGGCAGAGGCAGTTAGGATTGCATAAGGGAAAAGGCAGTGAAAGGACAGTGGATAACAGGGCAATGGAAATGACATTTATTTATTGTAGAAGGACGAAATGTAGGCACAACAGAAGACTGTGAATGGCTGCAAGAGCAATTTCTTTAGAATATTGTGCGCTGGTTCTTCCTTGTGTAAATCAGAAGATTCTGTGCTTTTGTCTACGACAAAGGCCAGACTAGTGAACACCAGACGCCCTTCCACACATGCACGCACATGCATGCAAACACACATACAGTTTACCTCTGTTGCTAAATATTCAAATAAAGGTCCTTATTTGATATATCCCATTTTCCCTTTTATGACATAAATACATAACATACAAATACGTAACTGAGACACTTATGAACATTAACATTCTAGAAACACAAAACAATTCCTTCCATACTATATAACACATGTCTAAAAAGTTTGACATGACCACTGATCAACCTCAAGTAGTTCAAGTCAGAATGCAGTGACTACACTTTTTTGGTTGCAGATAGCACACCTTTCAACAGGTAAATAAGTGGAAATAATCAGTTTTTAATATATGATGCATATAATGTAATGAATATTATATAAGGAACACATAAATGTATTTGTTATACATATAAATGTGTATATCTCTTGCATTTAATATTTTGGCATATTTTTTTCATGATGGGAGTCAAGCTTTCATATGAGGCCAGCAGAGACATGAAAGCAAAACACACAGTAATTGAAACAAATGGCCGGAGCGAAATGAAAGTGAACAGGAGATATTTCCGTGATTCGCGAGGATACTCCAGACATCTGCTCATGGCAAGGGCGCAGTACTCAGAGGGAAACAGGCTGCTCTTCTGCTATTTTTACATCATAAAAATCATTATGCGCCGTCTGTTTATGGCTGCACTATTGATAACGCAGACATGACTTTGGTCAATCACATATTCCAAGGCCAGGGCAGGTCGTGCCCCCTCATGTGTATTTATGGGTCCCTCAGCAGCCACACATGGGGGATGGGTTTGTAGGGGAAGACAAAGCATATATTATGATAGGAATTTCCCATGACATTTATGTCCCATGCTTAATTTGTGCCCTTTCATCTCAAACAACAAACACTTCTGTGGCCTTGGATATAGAAATCTCATTACTTAAATTTCCAAATAAAAAAAAAATGTTAACAGTAACCTGGTGTGGATTGATGTTTTGAACATATAAATACATAAGAATTTATTCGTGGCACTGAAGCTGTGGATACGCAATCGTCTCAACCACATACAATAGGGAACAGCTGAATGCGACTTAATAGTTAGACAATCGTTTTGTTGCAGAAGTCACAGATCCCCTGAAATGTAGACAATTTCCAAAGTAAGCATTAAATGTGATTCTGAAAAATATGTCCTTTTTCTATTCAAATAATAATTTAGATTTTTTCTATTTGTGCAGTCCTGTGTATGATACTAAATGCCAATAATGTAATGTAATGATGATATCTGGCTCAGCCATTAGATTTTACAGAACAGTATGCTGTTTGAGAACAGAGGAAAGCAAGTAGATTTTACAATACAACAGATAATTATGTCAATGGTATAATTTACATTATACTGTATGTTGGACTATGGCTGATTGAAAGGCATTTGGTAGCATTACAATTACATTAAGTATATATTTCCCTTACTTTTTTTATCTGGCTATATTTTTGTGGCTTATTGACAATTACCTATGTCTGGCATGTCACATTTACTAAATATTCTCCAGCTAAATTCATAGCCATAACTGTATGGAGTCCGGAGTGTCCGGAGTCTGAGATTTCTTTCTCTGACTACAATTTTCAGACACTAAAAAATAAAACTGATAAGGTGACAAAATCATTCATCATAACTGCAATATCCTTCCTAAACTACCTCAGATAGCTGATTAAATTAACAGGGTCTAAATTAAAAGCCTCATTTTCTACTAATGATGATTTTGTATCAAGGGAGTGAGAAAGAGAGTGAATCATACAAGAGCAATTAATACCAACTATTTATCATTTTCACCTCTCACTTAACACCTGCCTGTTACCTGCTGCCTTAAATAGGCAAAATATTGTTGATGTTCCATATTCAATATTATCATTGAAAAATGCATTGTTTTATCTGTGTATGGCAATATGGTGTCTGGAATCATTGTTTTCTAAATGCTTGCAAGATAAATATCCTCTTAGGGGACCATGAAACATTCTATTCTGTGGATTATGTCTCAAAATCTTCAATGGTGCAATGTCTAATAGATTATTTATTAGGTTATTTGTAGTAGACCAAAGTGATGGATATTTCCAAATTATTAAAAAAAAAAAAAAACCTTACCAGCTCTTGTCCTCCAGGCAAACCAGCATACCATGTGCTGAGATGATGTATCAGTTATACAACAGTTCAAAGCACACGGGTCTGGCCTCTCTTAGTGTAACAGGTCATTACTGCAGGTGGACTGAATACTGCTGGGCTTGGGAGCTCACGTCCATTCTTCAGTGTGTAAGGTTGAATTTCCTGCTGTCATTTGGTTTCAGGGCAGGCCTGGTGGTTTTGATTTCATGTAACAAGACCAATTAGGCTGGGTCCATTAGGTGGGAAAAAAAAAAGGTGATTGACAAAAGGGGGAACGGGATGGGGTGGGAGGATAACCTCTGAACCTCTATCTCCTTTGCCTCAATGCAAGGTGAAGTGAGGACAAATTGGACTCTTTGTATCAGGACAAAAAAAAAAAATGCTAATGAAACGCCTAATGCATTGTCTGGGATGAGCAAGCCTGCGACTAACAGCAAAAAAAGAAGCGGGTCCGGCAGTTTGCAGTCGTTGAGGAAAACAACAAATGGCTGAACTGCAGGGAAGGGGAGAGCTGGTCCTGGCCGACAAGCCGACACGTCGTGCTATTTGTCATACAGCAACCAGAGATAACCCCTCGTGTTTACCTGCTTCAAGTGGGGTGGCTTTAAGGGATTTTTTTTCCCTGAGCCCGTTGCCCGGGCAACGAGGATATGGTAATGTTGCCTTTGACATGACAGGAGGAATCATCTCAGTAACGCTCAGAGACAGCAGGCACAGGGAGGCCAGGGAAAACTGAATTAATGGGATCATTTTCACACAGAGAGCGCAGCAGTCAGGCACAGCACTCTGTCTTCACAGTGCCCCCACCAGCTCATGCTGGCTAGCACATTCATCCGCGCGGCAACAGCTGCCATTTTGAGGAAAAGGGAGCCGGGCTGGGCTCCCTTTTTTCACCTCTAAATAACAGACAGCACAGCGAGGAAAAGGAGATCACCGCCGATTTGCTCTTTAAGTCAGAGGCGTCAAACTGCTCCGTCTGTCAAACGCGCCAGGCGTAACCTAAATTAACAAGCTATGTCAGAAACATGCATTTTCCTTACTTACCTTCATAAATCAGGCATCACGGGTGACAGAGCTTTGAGGTTGATTCATATCAGTAATGTCTCTGGTGCGTGAATGTGACATTGTGCCTCATGGGTGAAACAGAATCAAATAAATCACTCGTTAAAGGAGCAGCGGATATCACTGGTGGCTTTTCTGTAATTGGTGTTTTTTATTGCTACCTGTCTTTTATCAAAAGAGTAGAGCAAAGCTCCCATTTGTTTTTGCCTATGCCGTGCAAATTGACCGTTAATGCTGACAATCGACTTAAATGAGCAATTACACCATGAGTTGAGGGAAAAGCAAATCGCTGGTTTCACCCTTGCCTCTCTACCAGTCTGCAAAGCATTGTAGCAAACATGTTCCGCAGAGGAGAAACCGATACCTGAGCAGGCTGCCCACAGCAGATGCTCTTTTCAGAACGATGGCACCGCTGTCTGATTTGATTGAAAAAAACGCTGTCAGTGGGATGGCAGAAGGCGCACGTGATTTGAAGCGAGAAGTGATACACGTGTGCAGGTGCAAGTGAAGTAACTGGTGTTGCACATGTCTAAGTGCGCGCACGAGAGAGCTTTCATGTTGCAAATGAGAAGGGGAGAGGACAGACAGAGAGACGGAGAGAGAGAGAGAGAGAGAGAGAGAAGGACTTGCATGACTGAATCGTGCTCCTCCTTGCATGTTCCTCCACTTCCATGTCGAAACCACCTTCCTCCTAGGACTGTAAATTGCTTTCACCTGTGAAAATACAGTATCTGAACATCTACAGTAAACAAGCCCTTCGGAAGACTTGACAGCACCATAACAAATTACTGGTAGTTTACATTTGGGCTCCGCCGTGATGAGTTAAGTGTGTTGGTGACTTGGGATAGCAAGTCACCCTGGCCCACATACATCATACTTCAAGTAATCCCCTGTAATAAATGTCCACGGAAACCTGCAGGGAAACCCACTTAAGCGATTAGACGGAGGGTTCCCTCTTCGGTTCGGCCTCTCAGAAGTCCCAGTTCCTCAGAGCTCTGCTCAGCCCCTTCCAGTACAGAGAGGAAAAACAGGCAGCGTCATTCCATTGATTTATTCATTTGACCTTATTATTTGCGGTGAGAAGAAGGAACGTGGAGCGAGACAGGGAAAGAGAGAGAGAGATGGAGAGAAAGAGAGAGAGAGAGGGGAGGGAAGGGTTCTGTGTGGAGACATTCGGGTTTTTTTTTCCCCCCTCGCTGAGTCGATGGGAAAATCTTGCGTAAACAGAAACGACCCGCCCGCTGCCCGTAGGACCTGTGGTGTCAGCTCTTCCTGTGCGGTGTTTACAGAACCCGGCCACTCGACCAATCATTGTGCCACGGCTGCCAGCAGAGATGACAGGCAGTCTCCTCCACTTGAATAAGCATAGCAGCTCCACGGTTCTGTCTTCCCTGGCAGCTGGGCGCAGTCATAGGTCCACCGCACAAAAAAAAGCACACAGCTGTCTGCGGGGGCCCTCTGAGGCTCGTCAGCCGTCACCAGCACAGGTGGGGGAGCAGAGGTGTCCAGGTATGTCAGCACCAGTGGCTAATGGCTGCTAGTTTCACACCGTTCACATCTCTGTCTGCCTCTGCACTTTGCCTGGGTATTTGATCTCTGTGCAAAGTATGCATTTTCCTTTTTTTAAGATTACTTGGGATTACCATAGATGAAAACAGGTCATCAGGGATCTGTCCTTTGAGTGGTAGCTGGCAGCAGTCAGGATTACACAGAATTTGACCCTCACATAGCGAGACCTTGAACAGAGCCCAGTCCAATAAACAATATAGAGTTTAAAGGCTATTTTTGAATGCGTTGAACTTTTACACTCTTACAAACCTAGCCTGGCGTTTTACACTCTTACTAACCAAGGTCCACTTGGATGTCAACTAACCATTAATACCGAATCGGTGACAACTGCTTGAGGACACAGCGATGTCAAAAAATCAGAGCAAACTGGATATCTGAGCTCTCCCATACCACATAATAAAGTATCTATCCATCTATCTATCTATCTATCCGTCTATGCAATGATTGCTGTGATGGTTGCATTGTGCTTCTCCACCAGAATCACACAGCTCACACAATTTTGAGACAGATCCAAGATATGGTTTGTGAGGAAACTGAATTGATTCCTACTTTGGCATGGCAGAAATCACCAAGCAACAAGACAGTTATTACCCTGAATGGGGCAATGGCGTAGCAGGGAGAAAGCCACATAGTAACAGCGGGGGAGGTGTACATGTGACCATTGTCTACAATGCTGTTGTAAATAATGCAACTATAAAATGCTACGAGCATCAGTTGTTGGGGTGGGAGGTATGTCACAGGTTGTCAGTTTTATCAGATGAACGTGTACCCTGACACAACCCACACCCCTTTTCTGGGCGATGTGAAAAAAGCAGCCCAGGAAGTAACGCAGCCCAGAAAGAGAGAGGGGATGAGAGTGGAGGAAACCCCCTGCGATCCGAAGGGGAGAGCTCTGTCTCAGGCCAGCGGCAGCTCCAGAGAAGGCTGCATCCTGTGGAACGGCACTCCCTTGCCCTGGTTTCCCTGGGAACTCGCGCGGCCCTGTCTCCAGCTGTGATGTCGCATTCCTCACGTCGAGCAAGCCCGTCAGATTTTCACAGTAAACTCTCCCCGCCTTGGGGAGCCAGACGTTCAAAAGTTCATATGCTCGCGGCTCTCCTGAACGCCGCAGCAGACCTCATGACGAACCGGGGCTGGAGACCTGGGAGTGGGCGACCGTGAACTTGGAAGATGCGTGCGCACGGGCCGCCTGGAAATCGGCTGTGCGCCAGTAAACATCTCCATGAGGCGAACTTAATGCACAGATGAACGCACCAGCACACAGAGAGAGCAAAGAGAGCGTTCGGCAGAGATGAAAGGCTCTCCCATGTTTACTCTGACCTGGACCACATTCAGCAAGAAAAATGGAAAAAAAAAAAAAAAAAAACGGTATGATATCAATAACAATTTCACTCTGAAGCAACGATATTACACAAACAAAACAAAAAGAAAACAAGCTGGACTTTTCAGTTTTTTTTTTTTTTTTTTTTTGCTGTGGTTACAGACATTAAATCAGGCAAAAAGCTACACATTTCCATTTACAAAAGCAATCATTTGGGACGGGGGGGGTGGGGGGTGAGGTGGGGGTGGGGGGGTATATTTTTCTTAACAAACCGGCACTTAATGTCCATATCCCTGAGGCTTATGATAGGAAATGAAAATGCCTTTTCGGTTTTCCCGTAGGTCTAATCTCTGTGCATGAGACATTTCCCGCTGCACAGCTTGGCTGACATTTTGACCGCAGGCATTGTAGTGAAAACCAGGCCTGTTCAGTGTTAGAGAAAGGACAAGGCCTTTCTCTGTAGTGAACGATGAAGGGGGGGGGGGGGGGGTAAATGCTGTTGGAAGAGGCCTTTTACCCTCTTACCCTGGCACTCAACAAAAGGCTCTTTTAACGCCGCGGGAGTAGAAACAGACACTGGCTGCGGAGCGCTGACCACAGCGCTGACGTTTACGACCGCGGTGGATGGATGAGCCAGGATCTTCTCCTGTGGTTCACCGGTCTCAATCCCCAGGCGGCAAACTCTCCCTCAGCTTTATATAGTGTGGCAGTTACAGGGGAGAGGGAAGGGGGGGGGGGGGTCATTCAACTGCCCCTCCCTTCACACCACCCTACCCCCCACCACTTACACAAACACACACATGCACCAGTGTACCTACAAGCTCCTGAGAGACACTCATTAAACACGAACCAGGCCTGCCATGTCTGTTCTGAGATATTCTTCTCCTGATTTTGGGCTGGTTGCAGAGCTGGACCCTCATCATAAAATGAAGAAACTAACATTTATCAAATTATACATTCATTTATTTCATCAAGGCACCACTGAATCAAGTTTAAGTAAAAGTTGTTTGGGGCACGAAAGAAAGGGAAGATGCATACCCAATGGTAACAGAATGTAGGTTCCTTTCCACATAAATGTAGATTGGAATGCAAAAAAGATATTTGTTGTTAACACTTGATCACAAGAGCTGATATTTTTTTTATTTAAGACAGGACCAACACAGGTGTGAATGTGAAATATGAAGTACAATATATTCTACGATATATCCATATGTGAAACATGAAAATGGACAGAAACACATTTATAAATGAATGCAGTATATTTAAAATATACAGAAACAAATCGGTCTTTACAGTTTGGATTTTATGAATTAACATACTGTATGTCAGGTTACGACTTAACATACGTCAATGTTTTCAGAGGGGGCATTTTTAAAATGTGAGTCATTCTGGCTGGGTGGCCTGGATAGGGGGCTTATTTCCTCACCCCTAAATTGGCTCCCCAAATTCTTACACATGAGTCACAGATATCAGATTGTGTGCTGTTTAAGTACAGCCCCACCTTGTTTTCAAATTCATTGGTAGTTGTGGCCCTGCATTTCAGTGACTGGCTACTTACATTACATTACATTACATTATTGGCATTTAGCAGACGCTCTTATCCACAGTGACTTACATTATCTGACTTAAATGTGTCCAGTCGCAATTTTTTTAAACAATGTTATCCATTTATACAGCTGGATATTTACTGATGCAATTGTGGGTTAAGTACCTTGCCCAAGGGTACAGCAGCAGTGCCCCAGTGAGGAACTGAACCGGTGACCTTTCAGTTACGAGTCCTGCTCTTTTACCACTATGCTACACTGCTGCCCTTTACAATACAATATGGAACAATGATGCAATAACAATACTTAATAATACTTAATACTTAATACAATACTTCTCATCTTTTAAGTTGTTTGTCTGGTGATGAAGGCAGTCCCATTTGAAGCACTTCTTTGAGTTGTGGTACAGTGAGTTGAGTCCACAGTCCATGTGTGGCTCAAGCAAGTTCAGTGCATGTTTATTAGTAATTTCGTGAGGAGCTAAACGGGGTCTCTACCCTCGCAGGGTAGAACTCACCCAGCGACTCAAAGCCAGACAAAGCCAGGCTTCACGCAAGAGGATTGGTTTGGAAGACTCCATTGACGGTAATGGAATGCAGCTTGTTTTTTTGGTCACCCCAGGGGTGGAAATGGCCCCTTGCTGCAGAAGGCATTAGGTGCACCCTTTAGCATTCTGACACTTTCAGAGGGCAGGCATTTTACATTTACATTTATTCATTTAGCAGACGCTTTTATCCAAAGCGACTTACATCGGTTACAGTTCTTACAATGTTATCCATTTATACAGCCGGATATTTACTGAGGCAATCGTGGGTTAAGTACCTTGCCCAAGGGTACAGCAGCAGTGTCCCAACGGGGATCGAACCGGCAACCTTTCGGTTACAAGTCCTGCTCCTTAACCACTATGCTACACTGCCGCCCCATCACCCAGCAGGTGTGTGGGGGGGTACCTGGAAGGTGGCTGTTGGCCGAGGACAGGAAGACCTGCTGCTGGCATCTCCCCCAAGTGTTGATTCTCTTCCTAAAGGACATGCGAGCTTGCACCTATTCTCTGCTTTCACATTCAAAACTGCCACAATGCCCCCCGCCATTCACCAAACCGGAGTCTGAATAATTAACCCATCTCTGCTGTCTTAAGTGTTTGTTTAGCACGGAGGTGGGGAAGGGGGGGGGGAGTCGGAGGGTGAGACACCGCATGCCTAAAAACCACATAAAACGTCGAAAGTTATTTCTTAATTTCTCTCACAAAAAAACGGCATCGTTTGCTGTAGCTTCACACATCAGCTGTCATCAATTATTCAGTAAGGTCCAACTTCAGCAAATTCTTGAACGTGTTCCTGGAAAAGCCCCTTTTGTACAGATGGAAAACAAAAGCTGAGCACTCTCTCACATTCTGGCTGGACTGGGATGACTGGGAGGGACACTGAAATCTGACCGTGTTTTCCTTCAAGCAGGGAACAGGGAGCTCCTCTGAGCAGGGTAACATTTTATTGAATTAACACCTTTAATATCCTCAATTTTATTTTTATTTGAACATGATACAAGTGCCAGCAAACTTCAACTTACTTATCAATCTGGGTATTTGCTCTTCAGATGACTTATTTCAAAGCAAGACTGAAAATGATAAAAAATTATGCATTATCTCATTACAAGATATTTTTTTACTGGCTCCCATTTATTTAAAACAGGGTTTGCATATTTCAAGATTTGCCCTTTATGTCTTAGAAAAATCCAGTTGAAAAATGTGACCCACTTGAGAAATTTTTCTTCTCCGAACAGAAAACTGTCTAATAAAATTAAGGCAACATAGTTTTCATCTATGGTAAATCATCTTGAAATGAGACAACAAAAAAAAAAAAATCTCTTCACTATGGAAACAAAAACTCCCAGT
The DNA here is from genome assembly GCF_013368585.1 of Megalops cyprinoides. NCBI lineage: Eukaryota > Metazoa > Chordata > Actinopteri > Elopiformes > Megalopidae > Megalops > Megalops cyprinoides. The sequence goes on from NC_050590.1 coordinate 6,270,586, forward strand.
CCTTCTCATGACTGGGGACACATGACCAAAGACAACATCCACTGAAAAGCAGCCTCATTCACACAAAGCATAACACATCTGCAGGCGGGTGGACAACTCAATCAAAACAGCATTCTGACACGACTGTTAAATTATCCCGCGCCATAGTACTATGCACAATAGAGACCAAAAGACGCTTTAAAACGGACTGAAAAAATGCAGCTGTGTTGAACTACCCCGGGCGGCCTGGGCCTTGTTGTTAAAAATAATGATACGTGATTTTGTTGTGTGTGTGTGTGTGTGTGTGTGTGTGTGTGTGTGTGTGTGTGTGTGGGTTTTCTTCTGGGTTCAGTTATCTGTTTGTTATGAGCAGAAAATACATTAAAGACATTGTGAGGGCCCCTACAGCAGCACTGTATCTTTGCAAAGAATGGACCTCCATCAGGAGTCATTATGCTCATTTGGCTTCCCTTGTTTATTCCTTTTACTGGAGAGATGCTTCTGTCCAAAAGAGGCCACTCAATCACACTGGGGCCGGCCTGCCACAAATCTGAGCGGTCTGCTCTTGACAAGCTCCTTTGTGGCAGAAATAATGAAGAGAGAAGAGGAACTAAATAGCTCTTGTGCCCGGTCCGTTCCTGGGTTGCTGCAAAATCCCACATTCTGAGGCTGCCAGCTCATTAAATCTGAAAACCCATTCAGGCTGAGGAGGACACAGAGTTTTCTTCAGAGCAGAGTTGTTATTTTCCAAACTGTCAAAAAAAAAGAAAAAAAAAAAAACAACAAAAAACCCCCACCAAACTTAGTGCTCAACTTTGAGGGGAGGGATGGAAATTCAAGACCTACAGACAGAGAGTGAGAAAAACAAACATTTCCAAGTGAATTGAGATGATCGAAACTTTTAACAGGAGACCAAAAAGAAGTCTCACAAAAACAAAGCCATAGCAGACTGGTTAAGAGTAGCAAATTCCAAATATCTTATGGGAGGATTTAATGAGTAACCCAGCCTCTCCCCTCCCTGCAGACGCCATTCTTGTTTAATTTTCCCAAGCCATTATTTGTCTCAGTCATTGTAATTTAGATAATTATCATTTCATACGACATTCTCTTAATGATGTTAACACCAAGTATAACAAATGAGCCACACATTACTGTAACCTGAGTGTGCCCTGCCACTGAGAATACAGACGTGGAGAATATAAACACACGTAGGCCATTAAAACCCTTGCCTGCATGTACATTATGCGCATTTAGCCTTTTCTCAATTATGGTCATGTGACACTTGAGTGGGGCTTTTGAAAAGAAAAAAAAAAAAAAAAACTTGAAAATTTGAAACAGAAAGCTTCCCTTTGGAAAAGGGAAAAAAAAAAAAACTGAAATCGATTTTTGGAAAAGTGCCCAGAGTGTCATTTCACCACAAACCAGCAATGGCAGTGAATGGAGGATGCTCCATGTTAGCCTTCCAATCTCACAAGAGCTCAGGATGTCATAATAGAGGACGGGAGTTTTATCCACTTCTTGGTACCTCAGTGTGGCTTGCTGTCCTGTTCCCGTGTGTGAGAGCTAGGGGAGGGGGGGGGGGGGGGGGTGGAGGAGGGGGAGGAGGGGTGGGGGAAGGAAAAAAAAACCCATCAGAGCAGGCGGAGTGACCTTTTCACAGCTCAAGGTCGAGTGATTAGAGGCGCAGTGTGAGGAGATGCAGGGAGAGGAGCTGCTCTCCGAGCCCTTCCTCTCGCAGTGATTGGGGGACCGGGCTCCGCAGGGCTGTTTGTGTTACTGCGGTCCGAGACAAAGCCTTTAATAAGCCATCGCTGCTCCGCGGGTACTGTGTGCTGACCCCTGCGGCCCTCCGGGATGCAGTGCAGACGCAAACCTTTAATCGAGGTTTTTTTTTTTTCCTCTCTTCTGAGTGGAAATTTGTTAAGAGCTTAACAAAGCAGGCATGGCGGAGAGAAAATACCGCACATACATGCACACAAGCATAAGCACACATGCGCATGCACTCACGCACACATACATACACACACACACACACACAAACACCCCACAAACTGAGAAACAGACCATTTGATAAAAAGCTTTTGCTGGGCTCTGACACTGCCTGGCAAAATCAATTCAAGATGTGTCCCACATTCTGTTCCTTGAGCCATTACATGCAGGAGTCTGATTGCTTTGCTCGGAGTGTGTGAGTGTGTGTGAGTGTGTGTGTGTGCTCATTTAATTCCTATCCAGCCCCCTACTCCAGAGAGAGACTCAATTTGAGGAGGTGCCAATTTCACATTCCCACTTTCTTCTGCTCCCATTAGTGAAGGTAAGCAGGATTACTTGATGTAGCAGAGGGTCCTTTAATGGTGCCGACACAAGAGCGGACCTTGAGTTCCAGCCTTGTGGTCAAACATTTGTGCTGTTATTCTACAGTATGGGGCTACGAGATGTCTGGAAATAAAAGGCCCTCGAAATCACCCGGGCGACAAACACTCACTTCGGCGTTGCCATGGACAGAGAGAATGAAATGTTTGACAGCCTGTTTAGAGCCCTTTCTCCCTTGAAGATTCTGTTTTCGCGTTCCTTGTAAAAGAGTGTTTGGAGTTTGAAGAGTGTGTGAAGAAACTTGAGGCTAATGTGGTCTAGATTCCTCAGTTTTTCCATTACACAACCCTCTTCAGTGCCTCACAGAGCCACACTGGACTGTGCACACATGCCTTAAACCATTCCCCTCACATTTTTGCCTTAAAATAATTTACCCCAAAGTCCATCTGGATCTCAGTCAAAGGAAAAAAATACTGTTTGCATGCACAGTACCTAATCTTAAACGGTTTCCAGATTAAACAAAAAAAAAGGCTCAAATTTAGAAGCATCTGTAACGTAGTCAGTAAATCTGATATCATTAAAGTCGACGAGGGCCAAAATTGTGACAAGGTTCCATCCTAGATCTGATCAGAGAAGAACCATAAATCTGATTGGAGAATGGTGATCAAAGCTGAGCTTCCTTAGTGGCCGAGAGACAGTGGTGTTTTTCTGTGTGTGTGGGGGGGGGGGGGGGGAGTGGGATGTATTGGAGGGGAGAGCTAGCCAGTGTGTGAACAGACAGTTAGCACTGAAGCTGTTTGTTTAAGAAGAGAAATGCAACCTGGGGGCTTGGAGGCCTTTCATTGGGCAAAGCCTCGCACTTTGGTTTTGGAATCCTCTGCAAACTGCAATGAATATTTTCATCTGTTGTGCTGGAGAATTACATTCTTGAAGTTGACATGGAACCTTTTTTGACCTTTTTTGTTGTGGCATAAGAACTAAACTTGCCAGGAAGAGTAAGTATTTTTAGATTTGTTCTAGAACTTTTCACGAAACTAAAATTTCCAACAACAGTCTGTTGGCACAAGCTCCATTTGTTTTTTTGTTTTTTTTAACATTCTCACACCTTTGACAATCTGGGATAGAGTTGAGATCAGGTGAGAGAACCCCCCCCCCCCTTTTTTTTTCCAGGTTCAACCCCAGGCCTGTCACCTTGCTCTGCTCCCAGGCTAACCTCCCCTCCCCTCATCTCTCGCACTCCAATTAACCATGAAAGGTGCGGACATGTTATCTGGCTGTCAGCCACAAAGGACTGCCAGGCATCCCAGCTTCAGAACACAAAAGCCAGCTAATCTGCACCGGCGCTTGGGTCAGATGTCTTTAGGCAAGTCGGCAGTCACTGACTGATCCCTGGGCCCCGCAGCTATCTGTAGCTTTTTATAGCTGTGGACAATGGTGGCCAAGGGCTGCCTGGATGGCCAGGCCCTCTTTTCTCTGCCTGGTCTGGGGAGATTGAATCATTAACAAGGGATATGAGGCCCCTATGGCCTGTATTTGCATTTGTATTCTTCAGCACAGCTCTCTCTCTGTTACTCTTTCTCCCTCTCTGTCTCCCTTTCTTTTTCCCTCTGTATCTCTTTGTCTCTCCCTCCCTCCCTCTCTCTCTCTGTCTTTCTGTCTCCCTCCTGCTCTCTCTTTGTCTCTCTTTCTCTGTCTCCTTTTTTCTTTCTCTCTCTTGCTCTCTCTTTCTCTTTCCCTCTCTCTTTTTTCTCTTTCTCTCCCTGTCTATTTCTCTCTGTCTATCTTTCTCTGTCTCATTTTCTATTTCTCTCTCTCTCTCTTTCTCCTCCTCCTTCCCCTCCCTCCCTCTCTCTCTCTCTCTGTCTCTCTTTCTCTGTCTCTCTAACTTGTGTGTTCCACAACCAGGTCTTTTATGCCTCTCTCGGGACGGGGGGTGCTCCCTCTGGATGTACAGCATGTACCAAGATGTTTGCATCCATGTGCTGCTCATCCCAACCCCTCCTCCCTGGATCCTCATACACACACACACACACAGTCAGAATCACCGATGGTTGACCAAAGGCAAGATTTTCTTCCACTTTTTTTTTTTTTTTCCAGGGCAGATCCAGGAGAATAATAAAAAAAAAAAACATGCTGTAAGTCACAGGCAGTAGCGGTTGTCAGTTGTGTTTGTTATCTGTCCGATCACATTAAGGCAGGACTCAGGGGCCCAAGCCGTGGAAATGTAAGCAGGGCTTTCAGAAACACTCACCACTCAGCCCTTACAGGTCTGCAAGACAACACAGTCTGTGGGTGAGGAGATTTCATGCTGTCAGACCAGACAGAAAAACACAGTTTATTTTGACACTGCTGAAGGCAAAACCTCCATAAGGGGCGGGGGGAGGGGGGGTTGGGGGCGCATGCTGCTTGCTGTTCTTTCTTGCTTTGCCTCCAAATAGCCGCCTAAGTGCAAACTTTAAACATTCGCTAATTCGTATCCTTAGGACACCTTAAGTGCTCATTTCACAGAGAGGCTAATCTGTGCATACTCTCCCAACCATGGACTGAAAGCTCCTTCTTTCACAGATCTGATTTCTGGAGACAGATGCCTTTCAAACACGAATCCAGTGGTAGGGTTTTCCCTGACGCAGCCTGGTAGGCAGACAGATTGGTCGTTAATTGATCTGTTGAGCCACAAACCAGACAAAAGACAAATTGCACTCGATTTTTTTTTGGAGAAGAAAAAAAAAAAAACAAACAAACAAACCAAAAACAAATCCAGCTGAAGGTTGGAAAAGCGTGAGGTAGGACGACCTCTTGCTCATGCAAATGACTGCTGACTGGCTGTGTGTGGTGATGCAAACCTACAGGTGATGGTTGCCAATAGTGACCTCAAAGTCATATGCATTTGTACCAGTAAATGGTCGAGCGCTCTCATGATCCACAGCAGGAGTGTCGCCCATTGATTGTGGCTCTGCACAGCCAGCCGCTAGCTGGGTGTGGCTGAAGGGGTCAGCTCAATTACACATACAGGGCATACTGAGCTGGCTGCCTCTCCATCTGCTTTACGCCAACGTTCTCACGATGTCGCACAAACGTTGTGAGAATGTTGTATGTGGTCTGCGCATGCACTGATACCCATGCGTTGCCCTCTCCTCTTCCACAGACCCTCCACACTCAGACCCTCATTCAGAGCCAGGCCTGGTCAGGGTAATGGGGGGGGGGGGGGGGTTGGGGGTTAAGGAGGGTCAGCGGCTGCTTAATATCTTCAATAAAACTAAAAATAAACTTTTCTTTCCTGAGCTCCAAATGTTCCTTTTTCACTTTGGCAGCAGTATAAACCTTTTTTTTTTTTTGGATGAAACTAAACCCATTCCATCAATGTTAGCAGATTAATGGATCAACTGCAGTTCCAGAGTAACTTGAGCACACAGCAGTACATTGGAGCAGCTCACACGGAAGAGCAAACACGAAATTATTTTGACAATCTATTCAGAAAAAAGCAGATGCCCCCGACCTAAGGCAATGAGGCTGGAGCTGGTGAGGCAGACAATGATGGGCAGAATTACCATGGTGGTGACACACATACACACACACACACACACACACACACACACACACACACACACACACGCACATACACACACACACACACACATGCACATACACACACACACACTCACACACACACACACACACATACACACACACACACACACACACACTCACGCACACATACACACACACACATACACACACACACAAATGCACATGTGCACATGCACATGCACACACACATGCACACACACCATGCGCACACACTCATACACACGCACACACACGCACACTCATACACACGCACACACACGCACACACAGCAAGAGCCTGGTGGTCATACACAGTCTGCACAATGATGAAAGGCTGCACTAAAGACTATGAATTAGCAGAAAAGTGTCAGAACAAAGAGGGAGGTTGAGACTAACTGTTACAGCAAGGAAAGATGTTTATCACTCTGAACTGAACCCTCACACAGCCCTGCTAGAGTGAGATGCAGCAGCATAGCATAGCAGTTAAGGAGCAAGACTCGTAACCGAAAGGCTTCTGGTTTGATTCCCCATGGGACACTGCTGCTGTGCCCTTGGGCAAGGTACTTAACCGACATACACTATATGGACAAAAGTATTCAGATGCCTGACCATTACACCAACAGGGACTGTAATGACATTGTATTCAAACACATATACTTTAATATGGAGTTGGTCCCCCTTTTGCAGCTATAACAGCTTCCACTCTTCTTGGAAGGCTTTCCACAAGATTTTGGACTATTTCTGTGGGAATTTGTGCCCATTCATTCTGTAAAGCATTTATGAGGTCAGGCACTGATGTTGGACGAGAAGGCCTGGCTCGCAATCTCCGTTCCAGTTCATCCCAAAGGTGCTGGATGGGGTTGAGGTCAGGGCTCTGTGCGGGCCAGTGAAGTTCTTCCACACGAACTCATCAAACCATGTCTTTATAGTCCTTGCTTTGTGCACTGGGGCACAGTCATGTTGGAATAGAAAAGGGCCTTCCCCAAACTGTTGCCACAAAGTTGGAAGCATAGCATTGTCCAAAATGTCTTGGTTCTAAGATTGCCCTTCACTGGAGATAAGGGGCCTAGCCCAAACCCCGAAAAACAGGTGTGGCCAAATACTTTTGTCCATATAGTGTATATCCAGCTGTATAAATGGATAACATTGTAAAAACCTGTAATGGGCGTAAGTTGCTGGATAAGAGCATCTGCTAAATGCCAATAATGTAATGTAATGTATTTGAACAGGAAAGTAACATGCTTCATAGAAGGACTATAGAAGAATGAAGCGTAGAAGAACGCCCAGTAGAGAAGGCAAATAGAGCTTGAGTATCAGCATGTGAGTAACACAGGAGGAGACGCCAGTCTCAGGCAATGGTTTTGGGTACTGCTCTTTAGAGTTTGTGGCATGAACAGTAACCGTGCGTTGGAGGTGTGCATGCCACTCAAGTGCAGCTCTGGTGGCACTGCGCTGCTGACTTAATTATCAAGCCACCCGCTGAAGGTTCTCACCCACTTCCTCTGCCAGTCCTGGTAGCAGAGCGAATTCAACACGCGCAAATCCCTCGGTGCGAGGAAACAGCTTCGTACGCTCATCCCTGGATTAAGTCGCATCTAATTCAGATTCGCCTTCCCCCGCTCCGTGCCGCTCTGACGGTTCAGTTTAAGGTAAAGGTAGAATGGAACAGCGGCATGGATCCCATTGTGGGTGCCATTCTTTCAGCGCGGGCTGTCGCTGATTTTCCGAGGGGCTGGGGTGACTCTGTGATCCGACGAGTGCTGTCATCCGTTTTAGTCACACACACACACACAAACACACACACACGCAGCAGCGGCAGCAGCTTGAGCTTCAGGGACAACAGAGAGTGGAAGTCTGAGGCAGGGACACCCTGGCTTTGCAGCAGTGTCCCTAATGCACTATGACATTAATCAATTCCACCTGCCACATGACGTTTGGGGCCCGCTGCTCCACTGAGCGCACAGACGGGGATTCTCCACAGACGCGAAGCGAGCCACTCTCACCCCGAGCCCCTGCTCTCTCAGCACTCCCGACTACGAAAATCTGACTGGGAATATTCCCCACCGCTGGAGTCATCTGTAAAAGTGCAGAGACAGGCGGAGGTTGAATCCTTCCAATTTTTCATTGGAAGCTCTCTCCGCTGTTTCCCTTGTGTGCACCCAAACCCAGAATGTAGCCTCGCTCGCTCGCTAGCCATGTGTCAAACCTGCTTTGTTTAGTCAACCTTAAATATATCTGATGACAGCTGTGCGCCCATTTGACATGAGTGTTCACGGCCCATGGGGAAGGGCGCGGCCTGTGAACTGCTTGCTCCTTACGTAATGACACATTACACTGATTGCACTAATGAAACACCTACTGCTTTTTCTTGGTCCGGCTCTGTGCATACCTTATCTCAGTTTTGAAAATGGTTGTCACTGCATGAGTTGTCAGACCTGACACTTGGCTATTGGGTGCGGCTATGCTCAGTGAACCTCTGAGGGGTGAATTACGCTTCTTGTAGTCAGTGCAGCTATAACTGCCACAAGAACGAAATGATGCAACTACGACCATAATGACAGTTCGCATGAGGGTCGTACTGCCCGTCGGGCAACCCCTGGATTTTGTAACACTGTGAAAGGCTGCTCAGTTGATAGGAAGATTGTTGTGTTTGATGATTGATCGGTGATGAATATTGTCACAGCTGGAACGCAAATTGACCGATGGGAACAATGGGCGGTTTTGGCGGTCGTTGCATGTGGCCACACGCTGCCCTGAGAAAAAATGCATTGAGTGTGAATGGTCTTTAGCTGGCAGAGGGTGGCGTACCCATTCGCATTCATATACAATTGTGAACCATAAATCAGCTTTAAAGAGGTCGAACATCCTACTGCTGGAGGGCTGTGAACCGCTTTAAATGTGTTAAACACTTAAGGCGATGCGGCAGCGGCCAGGCCAGCTGAGGATTAAACTGTACGAGATCTGTTGATTTACACTTTAATCCCCCCCCCCACCACCCACTAACGATCCCAAAAAAATTATTTGTAGCGAGTCAATCCTATGCTTTGAAGTAGAAATTAAAATAGCTACTGTGGGGAAATAAGTGATTAAATTAAAAATGCAAAAAAAAGAGAGATCCTAACCTCTAAACTAAATGTGAATGCTTGTATGACAGGGTTTTTAAAAACACCCTGAGAGCAAGCTCCCACATCCAATTTACTTAATGCTGGTTTTAAAGCAGCTTGTTTCAATGTCATCAGCACAATTTATTGGAAAACCTGCTGGCTTTCAGGATTATTGAGGGACTTTGAAAAGGTGAATAACAGAAGTTAATAAAATGAGAGGTCCATCCATCGCCATGTCCAAATTATAATGTCATATTCAATTTGGGATTTAGATGGATCAGAGGCTAGAATTCGAATGATGTGGGAGACTTGATTACCACTGACACGGTATATTGGTGTGAGATCCCAGTGGCAAATGTTCAGAAATAATCAGGTCGCTGAGGTTCTTACACAAGCAACTCTGGCATCACTCACAGATTGCAGGAGCATATGCCCTACCCAACACATGCACACACACACACACACACATATGCACATGTGCACATGCACACACACATGCACACACACACACACACACACACACACAAACACGGTGCCTACGGAATGTGTGGAGCAGTTCCAGCTCTTTATTTGATCTCTGAGGCATGAAGGGAAAAGCTCTTCATTAGAGGCAGAGCCCAGAACTGCACAGGTCTGCTAAGAGAGAGAGAGAGAGCGGGGCGGTGGAGGGGGGGTTTGGGGGGGTGGGGGATGATTTGAAGTTGATCTAGTGTGCGGCGTTCTGGGGGGGGGGTTGGGGGGATTTGCATATCTATGCAGCGGCGCAGAGGGAGAGACATGTCAGGGCTGACAGCTCGCTGACACTGCTGCGGGGGGCTCGGCTCCTCTCTCACGCCCAGTGACTGCACAAACCCCGCCGCAGCTCAAACTGTGCGCGCGAGAGGTGAGGCTTTGTGCACCGCTCCCTGATGGCTGTGCGCCGGGGCTTGTTGAACGGTCAGCTAAAGTGCAGCGTGGCTCTCTGGGGACCAGCTGAGATGAGGCCTCCCCTGCTGCAAGGACATATGGAGACATCTGTTCTGTGTGCGTGTGTGTGTGGGCATGTGTGTGTGTGCGTGTGTATGTGTGTGTGCGTGTGTGTGTGCGTGCGTGTGTGTGTGTGTGCATTAGTGTCTGTGCGCATGTGCACGTGTGTGTGCTTGTGCTTATTTGTGTATGTGTGTGTGCACGTGCGTGTGTGTGTGCGTGCATGCGTGCGTGCGTGTGCGTGCATTTGTGTGTGTGCGCATGTGCACATGTGTGTGTGTGCGTGTGCGCGTGTGCGTGTGCTTATTTGTGTATGTGTGCGTGTATACATATGTGTGTGTCCACATGATTGTGTGGGTGTAGGTGGAAAAGAGACAAATTATCACTTTTTATATTTGCATGTGTGTGTGTGTGTGTGTGTATGTGTGTGAGTGTGTGTGAATACATGTATATGTGTGTGGGCAAAAGATAGAGAGCTAGAGACAGATTATGACTGCATTCGTGTGCGTGTGTAGGTGAAAGAGAGAGGAATGGTATGACTGCATGTATACATATATGTGTGTGTGTGTATATGTGTGTGTGTGTGTGTGTGTACATGCTCATGTACCTACGTATGTTCTCGTGTGACTGTACTGTAAAAGCACACACAGACACCGCAGTGCGTGCATGCGTGACCCTTGTTGAAACATTAAATGCTTTCGTATGTGTCACCAGATGCCTCCGTCCTGATGTTAACCAGACTGAAATAGCAGCCGGTGCAGCAATGCCAGCATCTCGGAGTCCAGCAACCCCCCCCCCCCGCCCCCCAGCCTCCTGCTGCAATCCCCTCTCACATTAAGGAGTCTCCCTGCAGCCACTTTTCCATTCTGAGCAGCACCAGCAGACCGAGATAACCTGCTCATGTCTGTCTGCTGCCTCTCAGATCCTGCCAAATCCGTCAGCGCCCGTTCCCTCTCCCCGCGTTTCGACTCCTGACGGACATGTCTGACTGAATCGTTCTGTCTGTCGGAGGGACGTATCCACCCCCCACCTCCTTAACTACCTGTGCTCATCCCGGCTTGTCACAGGACTTCTGTGGGCATGGAAAAAGATGAAGGAGGAAAAAAAAAAAAAAACCTGCTTCCTCCCCTCCAAAGCCTGTTCTCTCTTTCATTATCACACTTCCTGTGTATGCGCTGTGTGGCCTCAGGAACATGCAGAGACTCTCATGAGCCAAACGCTGGATTACAATCTAATAACGTCTAACAGTATAATGATATCTAATAATATCCCTGCAGTCGGTTTAATTAACTGTGATCTTCAAAAGCAGAGACTTGAAAAGGAGCGCGGAGAGACAGGTGGCGAGGGGTTCCCGGGGGACGAAGGACATTCTTCCGAGCGCGGCTGGGCGTCGTGGTCTAAACACCCTGCTGTGTTATCACCGACACGCCGTGAATGAAATGTGTGAACTGGCAAATGATCACAAACGCGAAGCTGAACATGCGATAAGCTGAACATAGTGATGAACCCTGTAAAAATATCACCCCCTGGTTGAAATAAGTCTCGTACCGACCCCGAAATAGTGATGGAGATGACCATACCGGTGCCTCCAGGCTGGAGAGGATGCAGGTTGGCCCAGTTTGGGGATGCCGATGGGCGTTGTGTCTTGGAGTGGGGGGAGGGGGGGGCAGGAAGTGGTTAACGCTGGGCTGGTGCTGCCTCCTTTGGCATGCTGGAGGCAGAGTGACATTGATCCACCGGCTCACATCCATCCGTCTCCCTGACAGAGGTAACCGGATTGTTAATAAAAATGGAAATCGAGCCGCGCTAACCCACCCCCCACCCCCAACCCCCCCACGCACACACACACGGAGCCCGCACCCACAGCCAGACCCCGGCGCTGTCAGCCAGCCAGCCAGCCAGCCGGCCACCTCTGCCATTTAACACAGGGCCCCCGGCACAAGCAGCCCCCGGCACAAGCAGCCCCCGGCCCGCTCCAGCAGTCATGTGTCAATTCCCACACATCCAGGCAAACACACGCATGGCTAACAACGTAATGGGTGTGTGTGTGTGTGTGCATGTGTGGGTGGGTGGGTAATTGTGTGTGTGTGTGGGTGTGTGCATGTGTGTGTGACTCCTTATGGTTTTTTGCTTGTGTTGTACCCTACCTCACTTGTAAGTTGCTTTGGATAAAAGCGTCTGCCAAATGTAATGTAATGTAAATGTAAATGTAAATTTGTGTGTGGGTGTGTGTGTGTGCGTGTGTATGTGTGGGTCGGTGGTTAGTTGGGTGTGTGTGTGTGTGTGTGTGTGTGTGTGTGTGTGTGTGTGTTTGGGTGTCAGGGGGATGTTGGTGGCTCTACTGACAAATGATTAGCTGTCATGTCAAGGATTAAAACACTTAGAAGTGCTAACAATCCAATTGGGTGCCCTGCCTGGGTCCAGCTGGGAGGAATGTGCCACAGCAGGCAGCTATCTAGCTTGACGTGAATCGTCTTGCACAGAGAGAAGTGGCCGCTGGAGAAAGATCGCAAACGTCATTTTATGTATTCATATGAACACGCAATGACGAGATGAAATATTCAGAGCTCGGAGAGTGTGAACACAGCGGAGCTGTCAGGGAGTATATCGGCTCTTCACAGGACAGTGTGAGGAAGATTAGATCAAAGTGTGGAATGTGAGACATTTTCAAGAGTTCAAGAGGATGCCTGCGTTCAGAAAGACAAGCCCCATTCTCCACAGAGGGAACACTGATTACAACCAGACATTCCCTGCCCCACCCCCCCCCCCCTCTGTCTCAGCACGAATGATGTCTAACTCTGCCTCCCTCATGGAGAGCAGTTCCCTTCCATTACCACCTCTGAAGTGAGAATGGCAGAGGTAAGCAGTTTGACTCCCAGAATCCATCATTTCTGAGAGCGGCTCGATACTTAATCAATTATCCCATCCTGGCTTCCATCTCGCAGTCCTAAGCAACAAAGGAGACTACCAATGAGGCTTCGGATCAGATTGATTTTTTTGTTCCTAACGCTCCAAATGTTCTGGGCAGCTACACACTTTTATAGAAAGATGTGTCATTAAAACCTGGCTGGGCCAAAGAACTACATATTGTCCAGCTTAAATAATGGAGTGCTCAGCTATTCCACAGCGAGCAGTATAAGTGTTGCAATCTCCTTTCAAACGCATCTAAGCCTCATCAATTTCATCCCCTGTGTCAGGGCTGAACTTATTCAGCGCGCTGCAGAGTGAATACCTGTGTTTAACTGTAAGCACCATACAAGCCCCCACACGCAGCTCAGTGATCACAGCGTTCCTGTTAACACTCAGTTCGGCACAGACACAACAGACGACACACACATATAATGGAAAAGCAGCTCGCAGATTCTGTCACCTCCTTGGATACCGTGGAAACCGTGTAAAGTGCGCAAGTTGTCCTCAGAATGCTTCACGGCAGACAGACAGGGGGAAGCCGCGGGTATTGGGTTGCGCCTGGAATGATTGATTCATGCTCCAATGCACGCATCACATAAGGTGTCGCCCTGTTTGACTGGGGAGAGTATATACCTGATTTCTGCATCTTTTATGTGGATGTCTGCCTTCACTGGGTGATAATGTGCTCTGTCCAACACACCTCGCTGGAGCCCTGGAGCTCTGCCTGAAAGAGGTGGGGTATCAGTTAAGGAGCTGGGCTTATAACCTAGAGATCCTGCAAATCTGATTGCCATAAGGGGCACAGCCATTGCACCCTTGATATCCAGAGAGAGTGTCCATTTATACAGATAGATAATATAACTCTAACTCCGGTTCTATAAATATCAGACCCTACAAACAGATCATATGTAAAGTGTGAGCTATGCAAATCAGCCCCGGATAAGGGTAACCGATAAGCAAATAAAATGTAAAGAGCGGAGCTCCTCACTCAATCAAAGAAGCTTCTTGGGAAGCTTTACTTAAACACCAGCGTTAAGCAGGTCAGCTCGACTCCCCTGCGAGCTCAACAAGCAGACACAGGAATTAAACGGCACTCTAGGTAATTATGAGAGTCGATTGGTGGGGGGGGTGGGGGGGGGTGCAGGGAGGAGGAGCGGGGTGGTGGGGGGTAAAACGTATTTTCGAACAGTCTGGATAGGATCAACTGCAGCTGACACCTGTGCCCTTTCCACAAGCTCAGGTGTCCTGCAGGGGTGAGGGGAGGAGGATAAGCACATAGTGGCCAGGGCAGACAGGGCCACACTTGCACCATGCCCCTGCAACTCAGCCAGTCAAGATCCACACACCCTCACACACTGCCACATGTCTCTGGCCAGGGTTATACTTTAAAAAAGAAAGGAACCCTTGAAAAATACAGCATCAAAAAAAAACCTGAAACGGGGTTGGCGGTGTTGTTAAGACAATGGTCTTATAACCAGAGATTTCAAATTGGGATCCCAGGTGGTGCACTGTCATTGTACCCTTAGGCCAGGTGACCTGAGGTGCAACGATATATGCGGACAATGTAACACCAGATAACACTGAATATGGATAATTGTTTCCTCACATAGAGGGTATTATGTTTGCCCATTAGGGTATTCCCGTCAAAGTTTAAAATATCAGTCATCCGAATGAACAGAAGTGTCATCTGTGTCATGATAAACAAAGATCTTGGTGACGATCCAGTTTGAATGAACACATTGTCATGCCTGTGTATAAATAGATTTTGCTGAAAGTGTGCAGGGCAGCGAGGAGCAGTCATTTCTTAGGTTTGCTCCCCTCTCTCTAAGTCCAAAGACAGATGCTGCCCGTGTGTTTTTGGTTCGTATCCATTTTCCCTAAATGCCGTACCCAGTTCTGTACTGAAGACATAACTCATGTTCATTAGCCTCAGAGACAAAGTCAGCGTTGCCCGTGTTTCTTCCTGTAACTGATGGTGGTGATGCAAATTAAACACAGTGAAGCTAGCATCTACCAGAGCGGCAGAGCACTACAATTCATGAAAAATTGTTTACGACTTGCATTGAGCTTCTTGAGTTGGTGATGGAAATATAAAGTACAAGGTGTACAGCTGCAGTCAAACTGCATATTAATTGAGTTATTTTGTTTCCCTACTTACACTACTGTGTAAAACAGCTAAATGTGACGCAGATAAACATGGTTATTTTTATTTATTCCTCTTGTGGTGCTTTATAAAATTAATAAACTCGCTCTTTCCCAAATTTGACTGGGGGGGGGGGGGGGGGGGTTGAGAATATTAAGCAGGTTTCTCTGTAGACTGTGTAGGCTTGTATCTGCCAGCGCAGATGCGACCCAGAAAGAGCCTAAATTTGCTCTCTGTGTTCGGAGGGAGAAAAATCAAGGAAAACAAATTGAATAAATGTCATTATTTTTTTTTTAACCCACACATTTGCATTTTATAAATTCACATTTGCTAATCAATGGAGGTTTGTGGAGAGGGGGGTTGGTTGTGCTGTGCTGCTAATTGAGCAGAGTGTTCTAGTCCTAAAGGGAAAAGAGTCATAATGAGGTGGGGGTGGGTGTGTGTGTGTATGTGTGTGTGGGGGGGGGGAACTCAGCACTTCTCAGAGCAACGCTGTCCTCATTTCCCGGCAAGAAAGCGTTGCCACAGATCATTTGGAGAGCCGGCTCTGAAAGGCCACGGCTGGGCGCAGATAAACGCTGTTTCCAGCGCCGATCCGTCAGAGAGAGAGAAAAAGATTCTTCAGGCTCAGCTAATTCTGAATGGCTCACCTTTGATTAAACCGAGAGGGGACCCCCCTCTGAGCCAATCTCTGCACCACTTGGATGAACACTGAAGGAGTCTGACTGATTAGAAATGGGTGATCACTCCTCAACACAAAGTCTAAAAAGAAGAAAAAAAAAAGGAAAGGAAAAAACGACAATCTCTTGTGAAAGCCATCTGAGGATTAGGGTTTGCGAAATCGCTGGCAGACAGAGCAGAGGTACTTTGCTTCCAAAAACAAGAAACCATTATTTTCAATTTCTGGTTCTTACCAGGTCATGTCCTATACCCCCTGTGCATGCTGCTGCAACCCCATGGAGACAGGAAATATTACGTCTTCCCTTACTCGGATGTCACAGCTAACTGTTTTATCTCCACGTTAATCTACCCACCACCTCCATCTTTTGTCTTAACGGGGTCCTCTGAAGGCCAGGCCTCCCACACCCTGGTCTCCCCCTGCCGCAGTGCTCTGTGTGTTGGGGTGGAGGACACCAACAACCCCTTCAGCCTCGCTCACATCTGCCAGGGTGGTTTCCCAGACCCTCAGACCCATCATCTCGTCCCTCTTCCCTTCCCTTCACCCCCTCCAATTTGGGGGTTGGGGGGGGGGGCAGGGGGACGCTGCTCCTGGGCTGTAATCAACAGGCCCCTCCCCTCCACGCCCCTCCCCCCTTCCAAACCCTGTGGAACACAGGTTCAGTCTCCAGCCTCTGGAGGGTGGGTGAGGAGGCCAGGCCAGACTGCGGATTATCCAGCACAAAGGTCTGATCCCAGGCTAATCTGGTTACAGGAGGCGCTTGGAGCGTAAACACGGCTCTCTGAACAAGGCTGCCTTCAGAGAAGCCACTCATCACTGCCCGGGACGGCCCGAACCACAAGCCCCTCCCCACCACCAACTCTCACAGGAGAACCGCTGACGTATTTATATAAACACTGACAATAAGAGGGTATCCATTTTCAAATGCACAGCTGGCGTTATCTGAGTTTATGCCTGTATAATCATCCAGTTTAATCACAGCTCCACATTTTCCAGGAGCTTTGGTGAACAGATGCACCACTGTGGGCCCTGGCTGCATATCTACTTTCACCGGTTTATGTAAAAAAAAAAAAAAAAAAAAACATTAAGCCACAGGCCCACATTTTCAAAATAGCAAAAATAAATACATTAAAAAATTACATTTACACAAGAGGGGGTTTTGTGAGCCGGACGTGAATGTTTACACTGCAGGAATGAAATGCCTTTTAATGAGGACCAAACACCGAAACCAACAAAGTGCCCCAGCTGGGCTGCCCCTTTGACTACAGTTTCCGAAGCTGCCTCATCTCCGACACCAAGAATTCCTTGATTAGCACACAAGCTCGGCTCAAGCAGCCAAGATCGGTGTGGATTCGGCGGTGGGGGGGGGGGGGGGGGGGTGTTTGGAAGGGTAGCTCTGCGCCCTGTTAAAACAAATCCCTGATGCTATGCACAGTATTAGATGAGGCCTTGCCCTCTGCGTTCAGAAACTGCCTTTGATGGTTTTGAGCTTAATTAGAGGCCGGGCATGCCCTCGGTGGCAGTCTGCTTTGCGGCGGGCAGAGAAGGGAAATTCCAGACATATCTGACGGTGCAGACAAAGCGGCACATCCCCAGGTTTGCTGAAGGGGCCCTGGCGAGCATCCAGGCCGGCGCGGGCGGCGGTGCCACGGAGCTGCGGTAGACGGTACGGCAGGACGGGTACAGAGAGCTCTGTCTACGCTCCGCCAGGTGCCTGCTGGCACCCACCTGGGGACCTGCGGTCATCATCTCAGGCAGTTACCCCCAGCTGTCTCTCGAGAAGGTCACAGGGTAACTCAAGAGCGCTCTGCCCAGGCAATGCCGGGTTCATTGCAGAGGCCAACGGCTGGCTGTTGGCACAGACAGCTATTTTGTAATTCTCTCCTCCTCTTTACAGATGGGGAAAGACAGACCAGACAATGCACTCTACCTGCAAACCCAGCTGCCACTCAGAAAAACATCAAAGGACATTTTATTATTTTTTTCCCTATAGTTTGGAATCAGGAGGGAGTTTTTTAAAAATCACGCCGCATTGACTGCTTGCTGTTCTTCATGCATTAGTGTTTTCTGCACAGTGATCATTGCTGTTGCTTCGTCCTCTCCCGGGGGGGTTTTTCATTACTGACTTACAGTCCGTGGGTTTAAGGAAAGATGAGCTCCTGAAAATAAAAAAGAAAAACTCCATCCAAATCAGAGTTTGGGGGGGGGCGGGCGTGGTGGGGATGGGGGGGGGGGGACAGCAAACAAACCCAGGCCGGGTGTTCCGCAGACCTATTCCACCTCATT